>NC_141622.1:16154562-16298875 GCF_047967505.1 Dipteris shenzhenensis
GCTCAGTCCTTCTTTGATTCCCCAGAATCATCATCTTGAGGGAAGGCCTACTTCATGATGTTGATCTTGAGGGAAGGTATTGAGAAACCATCTCATGTGTTCAATATTGTACATAGCACTAGCACATAGAGTGCTATAAAGAAAAGGGTTAGATACCCTAACCCTAACCCTAAAAGGGTTTGTATATATTCTACATTTTCAACTAAATCTAGTGTACAGTTAGTCATTTGTGGTGTGCTCTCTAGTTGTGCCCTCTCTCCTCATCTCCATTCTTCTCCTCTCCTCTCTCCATATTTGTTCATTTCCTTGTTCCACCACCATATGCCAAGCTCTCCATTGGTTACACAGGCTTGATCCTATGCTTGTAACCAAGAGGGTATTTTTTCTAATCTCCTAGTCAATGTGGAAAGTTGTTGTTGGAAGGACAAAGTCTCTTTCAACAATTTGTTTTTATCATCAATTAACTTTGTGATTGTCTCTTGTGACCTTGGTCTTGCAAGTTCAGAATCGCCAAGTTTTTTTGTTTTTTGGTGAGTTTTTCATGGAGATTTCACATGGTGTCTTTAAGTCTTTTGATCTCTTCTTCCATCCTCCACAAGTGAGCTTTGGCAAATTGTGCTTCAGCATTGGAATGGTCGATGCATTTACAATAGCCAAGTAAGCTTTGAAGACCATCTCCTACGTATTGTGAATCAAACTTGTCACATTTTCAAACATAGGAGGAGAACCTTTTATAGGATCCATTGGATAAAGTCCACCAACACTCCACAAGTCCACATGCCTTGCTCCTTGTTGTCATAGTTTATCTAGGGTCTCATTGTTGTCAACAATTCTGTGGCCATAGCATTGACTAGTTGTAGCATACTCTGGTACAACTTCAATGTGCAAGGTGCTTTTTCGCGTGGCTTATTGGTGCGATCTTCTAATGGAACCATGAGAGGAGATCAAAAATAGGTTCCTAAACTAGAAGTCAAAGAATCAAAGATTTAAGTTTAGAACAATGTAGAATAGGATCAATGGAAGCACGTTTGGGATTACAACAAAACAAAATGGTAAGAAGAAATTGGATTTAGATTAGTACAGTGTAGAATCAAATAAATGGAAGCAAGTTTGGGATCACGAGAAAATAAAATGGTAAGAAGAAATCAGATATAGGGGTTGTAAAGTGATTACAGTGAGAAAGAGGATGATTTAGAGGTTGGGAGGTGATTATGGTGAGGAGGAGTAGGTATTAGTTGTTGGATAGTGATTTGGGTGCATAGGTTTGGTTTGGGGGAAGTTTTGGAAGGGTTTGGGGACATTTTTTTAACTTTTGAAAAAAAATCAATTTTTTGGGAGGAAGCATACCCACGAGTAACTTTTTGGCGATGAGGACCACCACAAGGGTGTAAAGAGAGTCAACTTTGAGTAAGGGGGGGGGGCCTCAAGTGGGAGAGGAAGGTGCACTTTTTGGGACCCCCAAGGGCTGAGGGAGATGTACCTTTTTGTCCCCATATGGGGGTGATGGAAACCTCCATAGGCCTTGTTAGCTCTTAATCTATTTTTCTAATCCACTCCTTATGAGGTCCTTTTTGAGTCCGAAATTCCCCTAATGTATCAATAGTATGCTCAAAGGAAACAATTAAATCAACACAATCACCTGTGTCATTGATAGGCATGATAAGTCATGGGCATGGATAGGGACATTATGGACACTTTGTTATTTTCTTGTGGCCATCTAACCTATTTTCAAATTGGTTCACTTTTCTTGTTCTTTAGAAACTTAGAATGATGTGAAAAGCATGAATACAGAGACCTTGCATACAATGTAATGCAGAGAGGTCAAACAACACATTATTGAATGAATTGACTTGAATGGCACTTGATTACCATTGTTCCTCCACTCATGATGACACCTACATGATCCAAAATTGGTAACAGTAATAAAACAATGGAGCATGAAAAAGTTACTAACTTCAAGAGGCTCCAAGAAAACTTAATGTTGAAGTTAGATAGAATTGGTATACATTTTCATATCTTTCATTTTTGCTTCTAGAAGAGTAGTCAAGATGGTCTAAGCAGGATTCTTAATGGTAGGACATAAATGAGGATATTGATGTGAAATTAAGTAGGTTTTCTAAGAAATTGAGGACTAGCCAAACATTACCCTTTTCACATCTCATGAATGTTTTTAAGCAATGCCATATGTTAGCTCCTATAATACAAGTTCCAAGTTTCAAAGCATAGATTGAGCATACATTGATGGTTACTTATTGGATGGCCAGGTGGATTAGTGGGACACTCCAAGCAACTTCAATTTATATTCTTTGTGCAAGATGAAATACCAGTCATGCAATATAAGATACATCCAAAATCCATTGAGTGGCCTCCCAAAGAAGGCGGCATTGAAATACATGAGGAACCCAATTTTTTGCCAAAAGGGGATCCACATATGGTCTTGATGTTTGAATACATCAAAAATCACTTAGAGGTGATAAACGGTATCAAGGATTACCTAAATTATTGGTAGCAGTGAGTAGATGTGCAAGGACCACATGTAAGTATATCAGCCCTATGATCAAGTATTGGGAAAAATAGTTGAGGAGATAGAAAAACCTAATGTCCAAGATGGAGGTATATATGGAAACTTTTTTCCATGAACATGTACATGCAAATGACATAGCTCATATCAATGAGAATGTTGGTGATGACTTCTTAGATCTACAAGAACTTGATAAAATCACCATTCTTATCCTATAAAAAATAAACCTAAGGAAGTATTTCAGCCCATGTTGTTGTTAAAAAGGGTGCCATTGTCCTTGTCCACAAACTGATAGGGCCAATGTACCCAACTTGGCTATGCATAGCTCAAAGCAATGTTGTTGTGAATATGAGATCTGAGAATCACAAGAATGTCTTAATGCAATATTGGGCATCAGAATGTAAAGGAAAAAATGCAAGTCATGCCAAGGTTTATACAAATTGTTTTTGGGAAGAAGTTTTATACGAAGTGTTGGAATAAGTATTGGATGAGTAGTAAGAAAGGTCTTGCTTGTTGGGAATTTGTGGATTCAATAGCATTTGCATTTGCATGGGCTAAAAAGGGACCATAAAATACCACAAAAGATCACAATTCCCCCCCCAATGTGATTTCAAGAGCCATTGACAATCTATGACAACAATAAGAAGGAAGTGATGAATTCAAGTCTAGAGACAACATGTGGATATGAAAGTAGAAAAAAGTATGTGTAGATCTATGAGACTATGCCAAAGTGACTCTTTCCTAGTTCATTAAGAAGCTTATATTGCTTTTTGAAATAATTTCCTTGTAAATCCATTGATTCAACATCCCCATGAGGCATATCCGATCCCTCCTGCGATAAGACTATATGAATATGGTCAAATTCAATTCTCTAGCTATTGATGTTAATGTTTTGAAGAAAGAACATAATATGCAGGACCGCAAAAGACATGATGTCACAAATGTAGGTGATACATGTTGGGCCTGCAGAGTGAATGGTTATTATTCTCATAAGAATGCCCCACTGTGATGTGTGTGTAGTATTCCAAACCAGATCGAAAGGAATAGAATTGCAAGAAATAATTGTACGACGCGGCGAAGAGTGAACCTAGACCAAGCAACCACCAGTTGAAGCCCCTTGAGATAGGATCATATGTGAACATCATAGCCCTTGAAATTTGACACCTATCAACTTCAAGGGCTGCAAACCAAGGAATAAGTATGCCATTGGTAACTTCAAAATCATTCACTACCAATGAACCACCATTTAGAATTTGAAAATCATCCCTCAAAAAATTTCTTGCAAAGCCACTTTGAGCTCCCATGCACCAATCCTTCCTCTGACAAGTTGAACTCTATCTACACACAATATACCACAATGCCAAAGAAAGGAAAGAGGTAAGCATTCCTTATTTCCTTCTTTATGCTCCTCCCTTTCTTCCTTCATACTTCAGTCTTATTTATTTCTTTCCATCCTACACCCTCCCTTGCTTCTCCATTAGTGACATTGTAGAAAAGGGAGCATGAATGGGAGTTTGGAGAGTAAGGAAAAAAGTATGGCAAAACCTTCTACAAAAAAACCTACATTCTCCCCTTTCGGAGGATTTCTTGCCTAAATCTCAAACTTGAGAAAAACCTCAAAAGGACTCAATACAAATAGAAAAAGTTACTAAGAAATATAGGAAGAACATAGAACCTTCTTGGAAGGAAAATAGTGGTGGGAGAGGGAGAGTTCAATGTTTCAAGCTCCCTTCCTTCATAAATGATTTCAAATTACAAAAATTAGAACCAAGATCCTTGCTTTCTTGCTTGTGAACTTTGCTTGATATGATACTCCTTTCCTTCTCTTGCTATGGTACTACTTTGCTTTCAATTTCTATGCTCTTCCTTTGAGCTTCTCCATTTCAATTGTTCTATAAGTCTAATATGTAGCCTTCTCTCATGTGGTAGACCAACCACCACTTCTAGCCTCACTTCACTCTAGGTAAGTACATGTGAAAATTTGCCATGTCTTTGTGTTTGCTTACACAAGAAAATGTAGGGACTTGTTTATTTATTTGCACATATCTAGCTATGTTATCGCATTGATACTCGGAGTTGAGTATTCAGTTAGTGCTCCCACATATATTCTTGTGTATTACAGTGAACCCTACATAGCAAATTGAGATGAGGGAAGTAGCAAGCTACGGGTGTCCACTTTTTGTTCACTCCCCAATCCTTAGGAGGTGGAAAAACAAGCTTTTTAGCACACAAAAATGCAAATCTCACCTACTTCCCTATGGATCTAGTCTTTGAAGTCTTCTGACACAACATCACACTTGCTATTGTGCACACAATCGTATAGTCTGATCGAAAATTCGATGCACACACAAAAAATTTCTTTGTGTCACACGGCATGGTTCCAGGGTGGTCACACGTTTGTCACGAACAAAGAGTGTCATATTAAATTCTAAATTTCGCACTCATTTTAGATTAAATGTTATTGAAACTTTGTAAGTGGTCTCTTTGCATTATGTAGAGCTTAACTTGATTTATTGGTAATTTTTTGAATGATTTATCTAATTATAAATAATTATTTATAATAAATAAAGTCAAAATACATGCATTTTAGTAGCACACCACATTTTTTTAGTATTTTGAATAATTAAGCAAATCCAATTCAATGGAAGGTTAGTAGGCACATAAGGGTGTGTGGTTGAATCATCAAATCCCAAATCCAACGGTTAGATTTAGGAAGATTGAAGTTTAATTTTTACTTTTACTCCTTAGAGGATCAACAAAGAATATTAAAAATAAATCTAGTAATTCTCAAACATAACCAAACATTTCAAAAATGTCAATATTTTTAGTCCTCTGCATGATGAATAAGAGGAAAAAATTTTGGTTAAATTTGAGTAAGGGAAATGTACGATATGGCCTCCAACAGTTAAATCTCCCTTTTGTGGGGGAAAAAGGGCCACCCAAGCCTAATACCAAGACAAGGTAGGCTTGGTATTAGGCTTGGTGAGGTAGGCTAGGAGCATCACCGACCCTAGTGGCAAGCCTTTGGAGTCTGCATGCTGCCCATGTGGAAGGCTGAGTCATCAAAACCATGCCACGTTGTTAGACCACGTGGTGCCATCTCATCAAGCAGATGTGACATCACTCCTTGCCATGTCACCTTACATTGCCACACGTGCTGCCACATGTGCCACCTCATCATTCCACATCATCAGCCATGTGATCACACAATGCCACCTTGGCATACCTCCTCAACCTTGCCACGTCACCAATCCCTCCACCTCAATTTGCCATGTCAATCTACCACCTCATGAATGCCAACTCATCATGCCACATCACCTTTCAATGTCATCGAAGAGGCCCAGTACCACATCATGACCATGCAGGAAGAGACTATATTACCACATCATGACCATGCATGGTGCCACATAAGCCAGATGTATACACATGACGATGTGCGAGGCATACAATACCTCGATCGAGGTATATAACCTGGGTGAGGCATACAATACCTCGATCGAGGTATGTGACCGAGGACACCTAGAGATACCTCGATCGAGGTTCATACATACATGCGTAATGCACTGAATACCTCGATCGAGGTATAAGGTCTGATCGAGGTATATGATCGGGGCTCTGGGCATAGCAGACCTCTCCACCAAAACTTAGCCAATTAGTATTAATCTTAGCACCTCTCCACCAATAATAATGAAGAGCAATCTAAGAGCAATCTAGTGGATGAGTTGAGGCTCTCTATAAGACACCACGTTTTGGTTCATTTCACCTATTCTTAGCCATTCTTGCCTCCTCATCACTTTGTCACACCTTCCATCCTACTTTCATTGAGAATGGGTTCTCAAAGCCGTAGAGCTAGTAGACGTGAAAGATGTAGGAACCCCCCCCCAAATCTCATTGACGAGGAGCGCAAGCGAAAGGCTCGTGAGCGCAAGAGAGCCTCTAGAGCTCGAGCTCTCGAGCTCACGCTGCCACCACTGATCCACCTCCAGCTCTACCTCTACATCCCACCTCCACCCCCACCCCCACCTCCATTGTCCCCCCATGCTCATCCGCTCCCCTACCTCTAGCCTCTGCCCTTCCCCTAGCCACCTACATTTTGGCCTCCACCTCTACCTCTTCCCCCTCCACCCTCCCCCCTCCCCCTCCCCCTCCCCCTCCCCCCGCTCCACTTGGTGCCTCCCTTCCCCCGTCCACCCTACCATCTCCCATTGATCCCCTTCTCGGGGGGGTCACTATGTATAAACCATCTATATCACGTGCATTCAAGGCCTATATTTAAAATCCCTTATCTATAAATTTTTTCATTAATAAAATGTACCCCTTTTCTATACAAATCTGTAAATTTTTTCCAAAACTATTTTAAATAGTCCCTTATGTATATTTATTTCTGTAAATTTTAGGAATAAAAAATATCCTTTTGTTGAACTCACGTGATAAGGTTACATATGATGAGTGACTCCCCCGAGATCCCCTTGCCCCACCTTGCAGCAGCAGTGTTGCTTCACGACGTGACTTGCCGAAGTCCACTATCCGTCGTCGTACTAGCAAGATTGTGCAGTCTTTTTTTTGTGACCTCACGCCAGCTTCGCAGTCTTCTCTTCTTATGTCCCTGATTGATCACCCTGACTTGGTAGAGTGTAGGAGGCTTGCTGGTCTTGGTGCACGTAGAGATAGGGTTGTATCTAGCGAGGTCCTTAGCAGTGTTCGACGTTCCTATGCTTCTATTAAGCATAGGAACTCCAGTGATGCCTTGGCAGCACGTCGTGCTATTGTGGCTGCCATTAGTAGACCTCATATGATAGGCCATGTGCGTACCGCTTCACGTCTTCTTCAAATTGCACCGCGCACATTGCGAGCAGGCATCATTAGGAGGCAGAGTCTAGAGGATAGTGAGACTGATGCTCTTTGGGCTTCGAGTGGTCGTGCACCTCGTAGCGATCGATTGTTGGATGATTCCACTAGGTCCTTCATACAACAGTTTTGGGAGGAGCATTGCAGAGCATCCCCGGTGTTCAAGAAGGCATTGTGGAAGAGGGTGTCACGCGGTGTGTACATTGAGCATGGTACATGTTTTTTGGAGTGTACCTAGACTGAGTTGTACACTCAGTTTGTAGAGGCGCACCCGGAGTTCAAGATTGGGCAGAGGTCATTTGAGCGATGCAGGCCATGGTTTGTGCGATGCTCTCAGGAGCGTGACACATGCTGTTGTCACTACCATGTGGATTTTGGATTGATGTATGACGTATTCCGTTCCCTTGATGGTCATAGGGGAGTGGTTCCTACTAGCCCTCGCGACTTCATTCATTCCATATTGTGTACACGAGATGGTGATGCTTTATTCCACTCCCTTGATTGTGTGGAAGGCACGTGTACTTTGTGTGGTGACTTTGCTAGAGTGCCACGAGTTGCACTAGATACTTGTGATGTGCAGATGGTTCGTTGGCAGCAGTATGAGTACTATACCTTGACATTAGATGGTGGTGCACAGTCGAGGAGGTTGCAGCTTGTGGGGAAGGAGACACCACGTGTTGTATTCATTGACTGTTTTCGAGGGAAGCTGTACCGCTACATACGCCACTCGCACACTGCGAAATGGGAGGATCGTCAATTTCGTGCATGTTTGAGGACATTTCCTATAGGGGTGGTTGTCTCAGTGGTGGACTTTGCGAAGAATTACACCTTTGCACCACAGCATGAGATCCAATCGGAGTATTATTTCTCCGAACAGGTGACGTGTGATTGAGTATTGATTTTTTCCCCGCCTCATTATATTGAATTATTTCAATAGTCATATTTTTTTTCAATGCCATATTGCAGGTTGCTATATTTGTGCACATTAGCTATCGTCATGCACAGGCTCATGTGGATGGCATTGATAGCACCATGGACTCACGCATCATTGTGCGAGAGTATCACTTCTACATTAGTGATGATCGATCGCATGATGCCCATTTTGTGCAGCATTGCTTCACTTTGCATGATAGTTTCTTGAGGGATCATGGTGTGACATGGCAGCGGCGCTGGATCTGGTCAGACCGGTTGCGGTGGTTAGTTCAAATCCGCTAGACAGTTTTATTGGTTCTGCAGATGGCACCGTGAGACAGGCATTCCGATTACATGGAGCTACTTCGAGACAGGGCACGGTAAGGGAGAGCACGATGGTGCAGGTGCTTGCGTGAAGCGTGCTTTGCGTCGATACCAGTTGCATCACTGTGCCGATCGCTTCAAGGATGCACATGATGTGGTGCGGTGGTGCAGCCAGCACTTATCCACTAGTGCTACGTCCTCGTTTCAGTCGCGTGACGATAGGGTGGTGAGCCGGTATTTTTGGTGCGTGGACATTGGGAGTCTTGATCGGTCGAGGCCTTTTGATTGTCGTTCTGTGCCTGGCACTCTTGATTTCCATTCCATCAGGAGCGTAGGTGAGTCTCACCCCGCGATCTTTTCTCGACGGTTTGCATGTTTTTGCTCTGCATGCATTGATGATGATTGGGGAGGGTGCTCCATGATACCATGGGCCGATCCATGGGTACGGCGAGTGCTTTCTCCCTTCCAGCCTTGGGAGGAGATACATGATGATTAGGATGCGGGATTCAGTTCCTCTAGAGATTATGACCAGCTTACAGATATTTTGCGTATTGGTGATATCTTCGCGGTTATTGCTTCGGAGGGCAATGAGGAGGGTGTGGATTATTACTTGTTGCGATGCTCTATGCTGAAGAGTGTGCTGAATGAGGATACAGTGGATGGGCATGGGATGCACTTCAATGCTCATAGCATGATCATAGGTGGCCACTATTTTCAGCAGATACAGAGGCGTGGTCGCTATATTGAGTTCCAGGAGTACATGGCGGATCAGGAGGCATACATGTATTCTCATCTTATTGTTGGGATCAAGATTACTTTGAGTCGTGTTCGCACTCGCAAGGCGACGTCCACTCCACGATGGCGCCTTGCAGTGGCGGATCACGAGAGCATACTTGCAACTATTGGCATGAGAGCTGATCCTGAGGAGTAGCACATTACATATCATATTTTTTGGGATCATCACAATTGATCAGATTGATTTTTATTGGGTATCGCTAGTTGATTACACTTTTTTGTATTCGATATGTATAGGCTCATTGTGTGACCGTACCACTGTAATTTTCATGGACTCATATTTTGTATTTCACTATGATGGCTGTATACACGTTCATACACATCATTGTATTAGATTCTATTTTTTACATGATGTCCGATGTCTTCTCAATGGGATTTGTTGTGTTTGTAATACAAAAAAATTGTTTATTAGTAGTAATGTTGTAATTTGTTTTGTGCTTTAGGACATTTTAAAAACGTGACTAAGAAAATTCGCGCACGTACTAACGAAATACGCGTGTGGACTTGCTTGTTGGGGATGAAACTTCGCACGACTCTTAGGCCACACTAGACATACATCCACACGAGATTTGGTCTGAATTGATTTGGTATGCGCCACGTGGAAGGTACAATGCGTACATTTTTACAATCCCTACTGGCACTCGTGACTACGTATGAGCTATGGTGCATGTACTAACGAAATACGCGTGTGGACTTATCTGTTGGGAATGAAACTTCGCACGACTCTTAGGCCACCCTAGACATACATCCACGCAAGATTTGGTCTCCAACTTATTTGGTATGCGCCACGTGGAAGGTATAATGCGTACATTTTTACAATCCCTACTAGCACGACTACGTGTGAAAAATGGCGCACGTACTAACCAAATATGCATGTGGACTTATCTGTTGGAGATTAAACTTTGCACGGATCTTAGGCTACCGTAGATGTACATCCACGCAAGATTTGGTCTGAATTGATTTGGTATGCGCCACGTGGAAGGTACAATGCGTACATTTTTACAATCCCTACTAGCACGACTACGTATGAGCTATGGCACATGTACTAACGAAATACGCATGTGGACTTATCTGTTGGGAATAAAACTTCGCATGACTCTTAGGCTACCGTAGACGTACACATCCACGCAAGATTTGGTGCCCAACTGATTTGGTATGCGCCACATGGAAGGACAGTTGCGTACATATTTACAATCCCTACTAGCACGACTACGTATGAAAAATGACGCACGTACTAATGAAATACGCACGTGGACTTATCTGTTGGGGACGAAACTTCACACGCCTCTTAGGCTACCCTAGACGTACATCCACGCAAGATTTGGTCTCCAACTGATTTGGTATGCGCCACGTGGAAGGACAAATGCATACATTTTTACAATCCCTACTAGCACGACTAAACCCTAAACCCTAAACCCTGAACCCTAAATCCTAAACCCTGTTGGACACGAAACTTCACACGCCTCTTAGGCTACCCTAGACGTGCATCCACGCAAGATTTGGTCTCCAACTGATTTGGTTTGCGCCACGTAGAAGCAATCCCTACTAGCACGACTAAACCCTAAACCCTAAACCCTAAACCCTGGACCCTAAATCCTAAACCCTGTTGGGGACGAAACTTTACACGCCTCTTAGGCTACCCTAGACGTACATCCATGCAAGATTTGGTCTCCAACTGATTTGGTATGCGCCACGTGGAAGGACAAATGCATACATTTTTACAATCCCTACTAGCACGACTAAACCCTAAACCCTAAACCCTAAACCCTAAATCCTAAACCCGCACGAAACTCCACACACCTCTTAGGCTACCCTAGACGTACATCCACGCAAGATTTGGTCTCCAACTAATTTGGTTTGCGCCACGTAGAAGCAATCCCTACTAGCACGACTAAACCCTAAACCCTAAACCCTAAACCCTGGACCCTAAATCCTAAATCCTGTTGGGGACGAAACTTCACACGCCTCTTAGGCTACCCTAGATGTACATCCACGCAAGATTTGGTCTCCAACTGATTTGGTTTGAGCCACGTAGAAGCAATCCCTACTAGCACGACTAAATCCTAAACCCTAAACCCTAAACCCTAAACCCTGAACCCTAAATCCTAAACCCTGTTGGGGACGAAACTTCACACGCCTCTTAGGCTACCCTAGACGTACATCCACGCAAGATTTGGTCTCCAACTGATTTGGTTTGCGCCATGTAGAAGCAATTCCTAATAGCACGACTAAACCCTAAACCCTAAACCCTAAACCCTGGACCCTAAATCCTAAACCCTGTTGGGGACAAAACTTCACACGCCTGTTAGGCTACCCTAGACGTACATCCATGCAAGATTTGGTCTCCAACTAATTTGGTTTGCGCCACGTAGAAGCAATCCCTACTAGCATGACTAAACCCTAAACCCTAAACCCTGGACCCTAAATCCTAAACATTGTTGGGGACGAAACTTCACACGCCTCTTAGGCTACCCTAGACATACATCCACATAAGATTTGGTCTCCAACTGATTTGGTTTGCGCCACGTAGAAGCAATCCCTACTAGCATGACTAAACCCTACTAGCTCAAATGCTGAGTGGGCTTTTCATCACCATGTCTTAGTTACTAGAGCATTTGCTTCAAACTTCATCAGCAACTAGCTCATAAGGTTGCCTAACTTTAGCTCTGAGCATTTGATGAATGGTGGCTCCAGCAAGCACAATTATGTGAAACTTCGGTGCACTGTATTCATGTTGGCACCGGCATGACTCAAGCACTTTCCTCCTAGCCAAGGATTTGCCCCATCACAAGGAATCTTGGGCTCAGAGGTTGTGTGAAACGGCTAAGAGATGGAGGAGAACAAGCTTAAAGATAAAACGTGGGAAGAGAGGGGAGAAATCCTTCATTGTAAAGAAGATGATGACATGGCACTCAAAGAGGGCTCAAGGAGGGTGAACATAGCTCTAATGCCACATGTTGGAGTAGCAAGAAGTATTCAAAAGATGAAGCAAAATGGAGGATTTTATTCATGAGAGATATCTTGCATATATCCTGCATATATAGGATTTTATTCGACCATTTTGGCTATCCTCTAGGTTGGGGGCTCACTCGTTCTCAACAAACTGATTGGGTGCTCACAAAGCTTGCTGTGCTATGTGATAGGTTGCTATGTATCTACTACACCATATATATCAGCCTACACACCATTTTATGTATAGTTTCCTTTACAATTGCTATTCTCATGGATGACAAATCATAAATGATGATAGAGGATCTTGTGTCATTTTATGTATATGAACTTTGTAGTAGAGAGTATGATCTAAATTTAGATTAAAAAAATATTTACCAATAATATTATTTATCTATCATATAATATATTAAAAATTATATTAAAATATATTATCTATAATGTAACATAAGATAGCTCCCCTTGTGGCTCATCGACTGGCATGGCATCGATGGGCGGTTCTAGTGATGATGTAGCTTCAGGCTTTGGTGCATTTTGAAACTTACTTATAGATTCAGATCATAGTGTGTATGGGTTTTTAATTATATCCATTGCCATAGCCTTAGCTTAACATGGCCTAAAAATTGTCCAGTCTACAGGTAGAAAATGAAAAATCAAAGATTGGTGAAAACTATGGGTCCATATGATTGAGAGATATATATGAAAAAAATACAACATTTGCTTTTACACCCCCCCTCGCCCCGCTCCCCCCCCCCCCCAAAAAAAAAAGAAAAGCTTTAAAAAAAAAAAGGAGCCAAAAGCGGCAGTAGGGGCCCCAAAATGGTTGCAGACCTCCCCAAAACTAGCAATGTTTTAGGTGCTATACGTGAGCATGCTATGCAATATCATCCCATGAATCCCAGATACCAGTGAATACTACATGCATTCTAAGGGACATGTGTGCCAACAAACTGGGGCCATCCCCCTTGCATGGATGTAATGAAGAATACACTGATGAAATGCTCATGCAAGGTTTGATTCATGCTTAGTTCTACAAACCTTCCATAGAGGCAAATGAACATCTTAAGATCCACATGAGGATGAGCTAGTAGTTGATGAGGTAGAAGTTTCCACGAGTCTCGATGAGGAGAGATTACGAGTAGAAGTGCCTACAACCGATCTTGTCTTGCACCATTCTATTGATTCTAAATTTGCAACAAAGCTATGGATGGTCAAACACGAGTAGAAGCGACTACAACCGATCTTGTCTTGCACCATTCTATTGATTCTAAATTTGTAAGAAAGTGACTACAACTGATCTTGTCTTGCACCGTTCTATTGATTCTACATTTGCAAGAAAGCTATGGATGTCAAACACAAGCATGACCACCCTCTATTAGTAAGTTATCTCATCTTATTTGATTTGTTTGTGCATTCGACTACCAAGCCTTCTTGAAATCTTCTTGTCGAATTTGCTTTACAGGCTACTTCAGACATTACTTACCAACCCTTATACCATCCCATCATTGAGAGATGAGGCAATTTTTTTTAAAAGTGCATTGGGAATGGAGTATAACTAAATTCATGAATTTTTTAATGATTGCATCCTATTTGGGGTACATATGAGCACACTAGAGTTTGTCTAAATTGTGGTGAATCATGCTGCAAGGAAGACATGTACACAAATTTTCAATGTACCTAAGAAGGTTTCAAGACACATGCCAATCCTTGTACATATAAAATATATGTTTTAATGCACACCATTGGCCCAACTTATTGAATGGCTTATCCAAAATTGTTATATGGATGGAAATTACGGAAATGCATGAGACATATGGAGAACAAGTGGCTAGAATTCAAGGATGAGCCTTGTCATCTATGGCTTGAATTGGAAATGGATGGTGTGAATCCATTACATCATCAATCCACATCGTGGTCTCCTTGGCTAGCGGTAGTGGGGTAAACTAAAATATTATTCCATGGCTCACCAAGGAAGAAGAACATGGATGTGTATCTCACTTCTTTGGTCAAGGAGTTGCAAAATTTTTCCAATCAACCAACAGAATCTTCACCTAAGATTTTAATGTGGACTATGCATGGTTATCTCTTGGCTTGCATGTTTGCTTAGGTACATATACAACACATCATGGTACATGGATGACTCATATTTATCATTTTCAAGATTCACTGTCTTTAGACATTTTGCTTGCCCTTTATGTGGAGATAATTTTTTGGCAATCTTGAGGAGTCTAATAATCCTTTAGTCATGAAATCAGAGGATTGGTTGTGACTTTGGATAAATCGTCGCATCTTCACACCTCTACTCGACACTCTAGTCTTCTGATTGGAAGCATTTAAAAGTCATGTATCTTTTGGGTCTGATGCATATATTTGAGAATGTGGCTAGAATTTTATGGAGGCATATGATTTGCGATAGAGGAGATTATGGCCAACAACAACAAATGGCAAGGGGATGTTACTGAAGGCACCATGGGTCCTTACCAAATTAGAGGGGAAATATGTGAAAAGAGTTATCTCTGTATGAAAACCGCAATAGGGTATATGCATTCCTTGAAGGGTGCATTTATTGCTACAAAGTGGAAACTTAGCGGTCTCAATGGGAATAGGCTATTGCATGTTTCAATATTTTGTTCAAGGCTTATGCTTACCTTTGAATTTATGTTAGGCTCATAATTGTTGATATTGAATATAGCATTCGTGTACAACAGTATGTACTCCCATTTGATTTCGAGGCTATTTAACTAAAGATGTTAGAAATGATATCAATAATTAAGTGTTTTTGTGAGTTATGTGAGAGTATAATCTTATCCATGTAGAGGACTCTTGGTAATACATTTCTTTTGAATGCAAGTGTATATCCTCAAAAGAATTAAAAAAATTCTCCATTGAGCCAATGAGGATCCAAGCCACTTGAATGGTATGTTTTTTAGAAGACATTCCCAATGATTGTTATGGACATGCATTTAATTGTGCACTTATTTTGGATAAACTTATGCAAGATTGCACATAGTCGATGGATGTCTTTTAAAGAAAGATTCATGAAGGTATTGAAAGGGTATGTAAGGAAAAAAGCAAGAATAGAGGGTAGCCTGGTAGAAGGATGGCTTGTGCAAGAATCAATGTTTTATGCTATAACTAAACTTTTAGCACAATTGAATCCATCCATGCCTCAAATTTGGGATGATAGAGATGATTCAAGACTGGAGGGAGAGATTGCACAAGGGAAGGGGAAGCAAAGAGACATGGGTGTTTCCTTGGAATTGAAAATATCATTTGTTTATACAATTGTGGAGAAATGGATTGGAAGATATGAGGAGGCGACAAGAAGAGGATGACTTTCAAGAAAAGAAACCATCATGGAGGACCTTATCCCCTAGAATTATCTATAATGCATGCTAAATGCACTATCGAATGGTTGGAGGGAGATCTCATGGAGGCCGAGCAAAGTGAGGAGGAAGTAGCAGATAGAGAAGAGAATTTGCATGGGGTTGTAATCTCCAGGTTTGTAAGTATAATACTACTTTTATGTTCCTTCTGTTTGCATCTTCATTCTCTATAATTATTCACTATTAACAAAGTGCTAATTTGCTTTATCATTACTATCATTCATTCAATGCATTGTGGTCGCATGGTAATCAAATTCAAGTAGAAAAGATTACTCTAAATTGCAATACCTTCGATTGTGGAGTCATGGAAAAATTTTCACAAGACAACAAAGCTAGTGCTAGGGATACAAATCTCATTTCAAGCATGATGGACTATATTGGAATCACACAAGACATTCTCCAAGTGAATTTTAGGGAATTCCAAGTATTCATATTTGATGTTGTAGAGGCCCTCGGCACTACGCCAAGGAAAGATTTGAATGGTTTTTTGTCCATTGTCTCTACAAAATTTTGTATAGACATTTGTTCTACCTGTGCATTGTGAGAAAGTAAGCACCTTACTGTGGCTACTAATGACAAAAATATCACACAAATGAAAGGGTTGTGGGCTATGATGAGCCAGACACGCTCATCTATTCTCAGAGCTTTGAGTAGAGCTGTTTCCTGGCTGCATAGCTTGGCATGAACAAAGTTCTATAAACAAAAATGCTCCCCACTTTATGAAGCTGTGGGCCTGACCAGACAACAAACTTGTGGAGTTTAAGGAGGCACTCTTGGCTCCCCAGTGCAATATACAAGAGCATAGTATGCTCTATTGCCCTCAGGTGCCCACCAAGGCAAAGAAGAGGCTGCTTTTTGTTATAAGGTTTCGCTTCTGTCAAAGGAAATTTCCATAACAGGATGGTCCAAACAATATGGGGTTGTGATTCAAACATTCATAAGATAGTGCAGTAGTTAAGTTCACATAGGATACCAATACACACACATCTTGTTTTTTTGCCACATCACGTGTGCATTCCTACACAATGCAGGCCTCATCAGAGTAGAGCCTTTGTAAATGTTCAACAAAAAACAGGCTAGAACCTCGACTTTTCTAGTCGGTTCAAGATCCCAAAGTTTAGATTAACCAGAGAAGCAAACAATCACCTGGTAGCTACCAAAACTTAAAGAAATAGTGAGTTGCTCTAGGCTTTTGATACAGACAAGTGAGCCAGGCTTGAATACAAATGATACTAGCAAAAAAGAGCAAACTATGAATAGAGTAGAGGTTTGGAGGCTGAGTGTAGAATCAACAGAGCTTCACATGATCTGGACACTCACCTGAAGCTTCTTTGATTGCAGGTACCAAAAGTTTGGTTGGTTGCTTGAAAATGTGGCACTCGAGGTGTTTCCAAGTCATCCCTCCTTGATTTGCAACCAAATCTAGACCTTTTGTAATGAAATCCTCAAGCAATGTAAGAGGTAAAGTCTTATGATCTCTTCAAGTGCATGGGTATGAGAGCCAACATTTAAACTAAGTAGAAACATTAGCGAGAAGAGATGAGAGAACAATACTGTGTCTCAAAGTACTGCAGTCCCTTCTTCCACTCAATATAGTGGTCCCAAATTTTGAGTCCTTGTTTTGTATAGGCCTAACTTCATAAACACATGTACAAGCACACCTCAATTATACCCAAATAGTAAATGTTCCCCATGTTCCCAATTATGAAGGTGGAATTTAGTGGACATGTCCTTATTCATGTCCCTCCACAATGGTAAAATTGTATCACATGCAAGTCCAATACCAAGATGCACTCCCCTATATAGTATCCCCCATAAAGTGAGCGAGCCTAGTGATCCATGTATAGTTCCATGACTTCGAGTAATCCATCATGGGATAAATCCCTATAGGGGAAGATAAGGAGAATGAAGTACAACACATTAAATTTCCTTGATCATGCCAAGCCAGGATGTTTTTATCGAATCTATACTTATATATTAATATAAAATCTTGGCAAAAGTTTATTGAGCTAGTTTTTTTAGTTTCACAATATTTGTATAACATATTACAATTTTATATATTTTATTTTGAATTTGAAAGAAAAAGTTGTAAATCGCGACAAAACTTTAAAATTTTTCTCATAAAAGTTTCAAATCTTGGCGAAATTTTCAAGCATTTATTTTTATTAGGGAATACAAACTTTTGACACCAATATAAAAGTGTCTCTTCTTAACAAAACTAATAGGAAAAAATCATCCATGATGCCAAGGCATCCCTAGAAACAAGGAGCCCCAAGGGGAGGGGAACGTGCATTATAGCCTTTTAGTGGTGGCCATCACATTCAATGCACACTCTCTATAGTGTGTGGACATCTCCATGCATTCCTTAGAGAATTATCTTAAGAGACATCGATATAAGTGTATGAGATAATCAAAAGAATACTAAGACTCCTTGCTCATTCCAATGTGGGCACCATCATAACAAAATGAAAGTTATAAGAATTCATTCAAGCTGTGGAAGCCAAGCTTCAATGCCAGCACACAGTTGTTATCCATGTCACTTTATCAAGACTAGCAATATCAAATCTTGGCATTCTAGTATTTGAAAAAGATCAGAGGTTGGCTTTTGAAGAGTTAATGAAAATCTTATAAAATGTTAAAGTAATTATCAAGGGAATATATGGAATAATCACAGGCCCTATTGTCCTTTATTTTCAATTCTTATCCAATCATAATGTTGAATCATCTTAGACCTGCAAATAAGAACCCTGAAAAAATGATGCATAGAAACTTGCATTTAGAACACAAGGGTAAAATATGTCTTGACTCAGCTTTTATCTGAGACAATTCCATGTTTCACGTACCAATCATATCCATGAAGTTCTAGAGGGAAGCCAAAGAAATCTTTGAGGAACCCATACTTCAAAGATTGGCTCCCATATTTCTTTAGAGTGTAAGACATTTTCTTATCAAATGCTCTAGGAGAAATTCCCCAAGGAGTACCAATGAGAACCTCAAATTTTTATGACTTTAAAATACAAGGAATAATCACTATGAATAAGGGTTAGAGAATTTACAAAGTTTTAAAGGCAAATAAGGTCCACCTCAAAGTCACAATATATAATAGCATTATAAGGTGGTACCTATAAGCCCATAGCAGCACAAATGAAAGGTTTAAAGGTGGGAGGGAAATGTATAAGGAGATACACTTGGGATTAGTGCTCTTTGATTTTAGTCAAAGAAGGGTCGATATTTGGAGGAAGAATCTATGAGGTGGACTTAATATAAATAGGCTTCCTTTGATTGCCTCACATGCTTCTAAAGCTATTAAAAAAAAGTAGCAAGGGTGAGTAAGACATTGTGCACCAAGTACAAGGTCCACGGTCCATTTGAGCTTTCTCGCATCCGATCAATCTAAGTGGCAGTAAAGTTCTCTTCTAATCTTGCAGGAGGTTTCTCTATGAGTTTGTGATTGTCGTCTATTTTGCTGATTTTTGTTTTCCTCGGTGGTTGTATATATTCATTAGTGGTTATTTGTACATGGTGTTTTTCACTTGTTGTGGTTTTAGTTGTTGTCGGGGTTGTGTTCTTTCCTTTGGTTCAGTGAATGCGACATGTGTATACATGTGTATACATCTATAAAGGAATTTGGGTGATTGCTCTACCAACCCATCAGTGACTCCGTCATAATTATTTGGATGGCACCAACCTTGCCCATCCATATGATGCACCAAAATGCATGCAATTTAATTACAACTAGTCATTGGAATGGCAGCTCCTTCATGTTTATTTGGATGTCGCAATGTTGATTACCAATCACCATGGTGGCATTTGATTGCATGCCGGCCTTGCACATGAAGTCACCACAGTGGCATGAGATTTAAAAGTGGCTTATGATTCTATAATTGGATGGGATGCATGCTGGCAATTAGTTTTGGAGAAAAACAAGCAATCCCATGCATTTTCCAATTCAGCATGCATGTGATTAATTACCATTTACTTACCAATCATTGGCATGGTGGCTCTTTTATGATTATTTGGACGTCCAGATTATGTTTAGTGCACTTAATTACCAGTCATAGTGGTTTCATATGATTGCATGGGCTTGCATGTGATTATTTACAGGGCAAAACAATTCTGCAATTATTTTTAGTGTAGTCATTGAAATAGTGGCTCATTATTCTATAATTGGACAGGCTTGCATGCCGACGATTATTTTTGGGGCAAAATAAGCAATCTAGTACCAGTCATTGTGGTGCCCTCATCTTTAATGAGAAGGCTAAATTTTACTATTTTTTAGGCTTCTAATGAAGCTTTCATGGTAAAGAATGTCTGGAAAGCATTGCCTGATTGGCTAGACATGAAATTATCTGGCAGCTTGAATTTTAATTAATTAAAGATGGCTTGTGATTATTTGGATGGCACCACCAAGCCTCCAATCACCACATTGGCTTGGATTTTGATTAATTTAAGATGGCTCATGGTTATTTGGATGGTACCATTGGGCCTCCACTCATCCGCTCACTCACCTTTTGATTAATTTAAGGCGATTCATTGATATTAGAGTGCCATGTTACTATTTAACCATGGCCCAAACATGATTTGTCTACTTTGCTCTCATCCCCCCTTACTCTACTACTTTTCTCCAACTCCCTTATCTAATTCTCACTTGCCCTTGATCGGCTACCTTGCTTCACGCTTCCTCTTCCAGCTCTCATTTGTTGATCTGCTCACCTGATCATCTGATCCACTCTCACCTACTCTTTTCACCATGCCAACACCTTCAAAAAATGCAACCAACATTACTACCCCCCTTGACACAACATGATTCCAATGTTGTCTAATTTCTTGTACAATGTCATTATGTTGCACTTGTTAGGTCTTGAAATGCCTGGTCTTGTGAAATATCTTTGTCATCTCCATTGATTCCCCCCACATCTCCATGTCACCACCTTGGATGGCTTGTACACACCTGGCCTCTTTATGGCTATGCTATGGATTCCTTGAGACGTTTACAAAGGGTTAAGGATTTTTAGAGAAGAGTTTTCTCATATTGTTGGGGTACTGGATTCTGAGTCCTGCATTTGTGCATAGTCTTTGACCTCCCTCTATCATCTCCTCCATCGGCTCCCCAAAAATTTAGATGCAACAAGCTGCAGTGGCCTCTATGAATACAAGATAGGCTGGCCTCTTTGAATAAGATAATGTATAGTGGTCTATAAGCAATCGTTGACAATACTGAGTTGCACAAATATCCTCTTTGTAACTTTTTCTCAACGAGGCTCATAATCTCTCAAAAATGGCTGAGTGGTTATCATCGCCGGACGTAAACTTTTGGGCTCTAAGGCACTCAACAATTGCTGAGTTTTTATAAATGTAATTCTTTTGTCCAATTTTTTCTCCACAAGTCTCTCAGCAATTGCTACACTATTAGTTTTCATAAACTATCTTTGGATGTAAATGTAACCTCCTTTGTTCAATTTTTGCTCGATGATGTAATCTTTTGGGCTCTAAGGATCTCAGAAATTGCTGGGCTTTTATAAACGTAATCTCTTTTGTTTAATTTTTGCTCCATGAGGCTCTCAGCAATTGTTGAGTTGTTAGTTTTTATAAACTATGTTTGTATATAGATGTGAGCTCTTTCGTTCAATTTTTATGTGATGAGGCTCTCACAAGTTGTCCTGAGTTGTTATACATTATCATTGGATATAATGTCTTTGTTCAACTTTTGCTCTCAACAATGGTAGAGTTGTTATACTTGGACCGAGTGTAATGTATTTAAGTTTCAATTTTAATCTAAATAATACTATTATTACTGTTGTTTCATTGGTAGCAATCGTTGTTGGTAGTAGCGGCAGTCGATGTTGGTTGCAGTCATTGCACGAGCAATTGGCACACAAGGAAACACATTTTCCTGGGTTTTAGGATTAATTTCAAGCAGCACTAAAAATAGTTCCAAGAACTAGCACAGTGGTTGCAAGGAAACACATTTTCCTTCATTTTGGATTAACTGCAACTTGAACTAAAATAGAACAGTGCAGTGGTTGCATAAGGAAACACATTTTCCTTGGTTTTAGAATAACTTTTAAAAAAAGAAAAATGTGTTTTCTTGTTTTAGGATTAACGTTTAAATAAAGGAAATTTTTTTACTTTGTGCAATCACCGTGCTAAAATAGAACCAACATGGTTGTTAGAAGGAAATACATTTTTCTTGTTTAAGGATTAACTAGAAATAGAACCAGTGTGGTGATTCCACAAGGAAATAATTTTTCCTATTTTTAGGATTAACTTTTAACCACGTGTTTTCAATTCGATCTAAACAATTGTGGGACTCCAACGTGGGTCTTATGTAACCTAACCAATTAACATAAATACATTTTATTTGGTTTAATTAGGAGTACCTACAACCACCTCCAAGAAGTAGCATGGTGGTCACACCAGGCCAACATCAGTATAGTGGTGGCAAATCTAGATTAGTGCAGGAGAGCTACACGTAGGTAAAGGTTGGCAAGCTATGGGTAGATGATAGGCGATCAGCTACTACTGATAGATGATAGGATAGATTGTGAATAGTCAGATGTACAAAGATGCAACACATAGATCGTACAGAGGGAAAATTTTCTCATGTCGTGACATGTGTTGAGATTTGCAGTGTTTAGAATAGTAAGTTTTGACAAATTTCATCTTGTTATTATGCTAGTAAGGTAATCATTATATCAAAAACAATTCTAGCAAGAGTGCGAGTCTACCCAAAATTCAAAATATCACCCACTATTGTATTAGGTTGCAGCCCAAAACTGTCCCTAAAATAGCTTTGTGATTGGCTACACTTGATCGTGCATTGACCCTTAGGACCATTTTCACTACCAAAGTAACAGTAACAATAATTAGTATTCCCTTGTTGCAACCAATGTTCTAGTTCTTGGAGTTATTTTAGTGCTACTTATTGCAGTTAATCCCAAACCAAGGAAAATGTATTTCCTTGTATAAAAAATTCTTGAGCAACGACCGCAAAAGGAGGAATCTTTTGGGTGGAAAAATCCATAGGATTTAAGATCCCTTGCACCCAAAGGTCAAGATTCTTCTTTTCTTGCAAACAAAGATTATGGAGCACATGTTCAAAAATCACCCCAATCCCAAAATGTGTCTGCTTGCATATTAAGCCTCCAACTCTAAGTGAACCTAGTATTTGTTGGACATGCCCTCAAATGGTGCCATTAGTAAAGGAGTGTATGGAAATCTTGGAGGTGTGGAGCATGGAGGAGGAAAAGCATGCAAGAGTGGAAGAGAATGGAGGAATAGGCATGGAGGAGGGGAGGAGGAGGGAGGGAGGGGCGAGGGGAAGGACCAACAAGCATGGAGGAGGAGGGAGAGGGAAGGAGGAGCTGGCATGGAGGAGGAGGGAGGGGGGAGGATGAGGGTGGGAGGGAGGGGGGAAGAGGAGGAGAGAGCCTCAGGAGGAGAAGGGAAGAGGATGTAGGGAGGGAGCAGAGGGAGGAGGGAGGGAGGGAGGGAGAGAGGGAGAGAGGGGGGAGGACGGAGAGAAGTTTAAACTTTCAAATTTTGCATTTTGAATTTGGTGGCTCTAGCCAAGGTGTAAGAGGGGTGTAAGATGTGTTAGAGGTACGTTCAATTGTGGGCTTAGTTCACCTAGGTACGGGGGCTTAGGACTTCTTTGGACCCCACAATGGCCCTTTCATTAGGACTGATCAATTCCTTAATCTATTCCTTACGAGGCCTTTTGAGACCCCATCCCCTAATGCTAAGGATATGGTTCTAAAACCAACCTAGGAACTCAATATATGAGCAAGTGAGGAATCATGCATAGTCTCGGCATGTGATATGTTGTGGATGATCAACTTCAAGCTATAAAAAGTCATTTTTTGCAATAGAAAGACATATTTTCTTGGAGCTACAATGATTTATATTATTTCCCACCTGTGATATGTCAGCATCCCATTAATTCTAGATGCCAAGCTTGGCCATAAAGAAAGATATAGGATGAACTTTAATTACACCAAGAAAGTCAAGGCCAAGATAGACTACGTTATCTATGTAGGCTTCATTTATGCAATTGATGGAAGTAATTGTCTACTTCCAATTGAGGTGGTACCCAAGAAGAATGAAAAGCTCCAAGTATGTGTTCATTATAGGAATCTCAAGGCTTAGATAGTCCTTAATCCATTCCCTACCATTGATGTTATTCTAGACCAAATTGTAGGGTGCTAGATGCACTCATTTATGGATGTCCTCTCTCCTCCTTCCTCTCTCCTCCTTTCTCTCTCCTCCTCCTTCCTCCTCCTTCTTCTCTCCTCCTTTCTCCTTCCTCCTCCCCCTTTCTCCTCCCTTCCTCAACCTTACCCCTTAAAGTTGCAAAGGAGACTGCCTCTCCACTCCTCAACCCAAGACTCCTCCAAAATCCTACAACCCTCTCTGGACCTTAAAACTCCTAGATAGCTCTCTCAACCCCTTCCCCTTCTAAACCCTTTAACCTCCTTCTAAACCCTTAAATTCCCATGGAGGTAGGAGCCTCCATCCATCGTTGTGATCAAGCCCTCTTTCTTGCCCATGCATGCTTGAGATCTGCTTTCCATGCTTTAGCCTACACCTCATTGGAATATGACCCGAGGACCTATGCTACTCTTGTGAACAACTATGCTACAATAGGAAACGATATGATTATAGGTGACCAACACCCTCGGAACCTGGACTTGCCAGCGGACAAGTATTCACATTTCAAATAACTTCCAGGGACTTGGTGGCAACTTCCATTGTTCTTGCTAGACGTTATCATGGAGTGGGGTTCATATGCCCACAAAGTCATGCCATTTGGTCTTTCCAAAGCACCATCAACGTTTTAGAGATTTGTTTATGAAATTTTCAAGTAGTATCTAATGGATTTTAGAGATTTATTGTTGAAACTTTCAAGAAGCATCTAATGGATTTTATTGCCATTATGGTTTTTGCGTTTACCCAAGAATCACTATGCATCTTGCCTATTTTGAAAAAGTTTTTTCCATGTACAAAGAGGAAAGTGACTCCATATTAGTGACTTTGGGAAAATCCCAATACTTTGGGAATTTGGATTTTAATCTAAATTTTGATGTATCTTGAGTATGAAAACTGAAAATTTGATGGTGAATATACATTTAAAAAGCACTCTTCAAGAGCATTTTTAATGATAAGTCACATGAGGGATTTTGACAAAATCTTTCAAGAAAGGTATTACCATGCTCCTTTTTCTTCCCTTTGGAAAATGGGACTTGGGTTTTTCCCAAATTCCCTAATATGGTGATTTGATTATTATTATTATTATTTAATTTTAAGCATCTCCTTGAACCGAGCCAAGTGTGTCTTTTGTGTAAGGATTTATATATGTGATTTCCCTTGAAGGTATTTAGATTGTGAGCCGAGCAAGGCATGAAATCAAGATCAAACCCTAAGAATAGTTTAACACAACTCAAATTATTTTTTGGGTTCATAAGTGGAGTTATAAGTAGCATCTCTCACTCTAAAGAAATGAAAATTTGTGACTCCAATTTTGAGTTTGTCCAAGTGATCTTCCATGTGAATGTTGATGCATCATGGTGTGCCATTGGTATCATTCTAGCATAATCAGAGGAAGACTATCCCAATCTATTATGCCAATTATGTTACAACACCACAGGGTTGTAATTGTAGCACTAGCAAGTGTGAAGCTCTCAAGATGGTTTATAGTGTTTAAAATTTCTAACACTATTTGCTTGGTAACACTTTCATCTTTTATGTTGATTACCAAGCTTTACTTTATCTAACCTACAAAATAGTCATGTTTAAGGATGACTAGCATGATGGACATTATTGGTGCAAGAATTCATTTTATCTTGATTACCAAGCTTTACTATATCTAACCTACAAAATAGTCATGTTCAAGGATTACTGGCATGATGGACATTATTGATGCAAGAATTCAATTTCAAGATCATGAATTAATTTGGGAAGTCTCATGTAGGCATAGAATTCCTTTCACATCTTTCTACCCTAGATCAAAATTAAGGAATCAGCATAGAGATTCCAAATGCTCAATTATTAGTAGGTGTGGATTTGGAATCTCTATGCTTTGACATTTGAGATATGCTAAGTTTCCCAAGCATACTCCTTGAGAAGAGCATAGGTAACTCACTTTGATGGCTTGGAAATATAGACTAATCAAAGTACAATTGTGTCACCTAGGAGCAAATGAGTCCTTGTGACATTGGATGCTACCCCAATAATGGGTAGTCATGCTAAATGAGGAACATATTGGGCTAGCTGCTAGAGAACACTTAAATGGAGAGATTACATCTTGGAATTGTTTGCAAGCAGGTCTTTGGTGGAGTATTATTTTCCAAGATGCACATTCTTGGTGTGTGGAATGAAATATACACTAAAGAATAGGTTTCTTGTCATCACAATATCATATGTCGCTTCAACCAAGTCAAGAATTCTAGAGATGGGTCTTGGATTTTATTTGTCTAGTCAAGAATGTTGCTTGGTACAAAACAAACATGTACATCATAGTGCTATAGATTATGCTACCAAGTGGGAAGAAGCTAGGACACTATGGTATCACTTGGCTCATAATACAACCAACTTCACCTATGATAATATCATGGTAGTATGGTTGTCTAATTGTTTACTTTTGTTTAAACAAAATTGTATGTATATTATATTTGGTTTAAAAAAATTGTATGTATATTATATCAAAAGATCAAACATTACATTTGGTTTGAGTTTTGTTCCATGAGTAGAATCAACAAAATTCCATCTCCATTCAATGATGATATCATGTGCTTCGATTTCATTTTGAAAATGAACATAGAAGTCATTGTCAATTGCTTTGCCTTCAATATCTTCCAAGGTCTATCTTATCCTATCCAACCTTTTTGCTATAATTTTTGATCTAGATGTTTTCTTTCTCTTTTAAGCATACACTAAGTTTTTTAAACTTCCTCCAACCAAGAAGTGATCTCTTGCCTCTACCAAAATCACAGAAGGTGAGCAATGGTTTATGGTCTAACAAAGTAAGGGTATAGAAAATCTAAGATGAATAATTGATTGTTTTCTCAAGAGATTTTGAAAGAAGTAACATCGATCAATCCTAGCCTCCTTTATCTTGTCTCCTAAGGATATGCTCCAAGTGTAAGAACCAACTTTGCTAGCATCAACCAACCAAAGATAGTCTTTGAGATCATCCCAAACTTGGAACTCATAACCCCTCAAAAAAGAGCCTTAGTTCAACCATCTATCCTCAATTTTCTCCACCATGTTGAAATCACCCATCATTATAGCATTGTCACTAACTATATTAAGAGAATCACACATTTATTTTCTTCTTTGTGCCCTATTTGAGGGTGCACTGTAACTAAGAAACCCTATGTATGAGGTGTGTTCAAGGGATATTAAAAAACCCCTCAACTAAAATATTTTCCCCAATATATAATCACCCCTTTTTACTTGTGAACTAACAGATTTTTTACAAAAGTTTAATTTAAAAACCCATGCTATTATTTTAATCCTATCAAACTTTCTCCAAAAGTTGAATTAAAATATCCCTTCATTTTAATGCATGTGGTACACTACAAGTTTGTGAGATGAACCCCTTGAGATGCTCTAGGGGGAGAATGGATAGAAACCACAATGAAGTACACCCCTTTCATCCTAGGCTATACACCTTTCCTCTGCATTGTTTACCCTCCTAACAATGAGAAAGCACACCAATGGCAGTGCCTCCTCTTCCATCATCATGGTTTTTATGAAACCACAATCTTCTTTCATCTACTGATATGAATCTCTAGAATTTGGAATCTTGTAAAGCTAAAATGGTTGGTGATAAATAATAACTCTCAATCATCTAGCTAATTCTAACCCTTTATTAGGGTCACTCAGATCACACAAATTGAAAGTGGGGAATGATAATGATGTACTTACCGTTCTTTTTTTCCCACCTTGGTCAACCTCCATTCCTCCTCAGCTTGTCCAAGTGGGTCCAATTGAATTTTTTGGTAAAACCAAGGAAGGGTTTGCATCTTTGTCAACCGAGTTCATGGTTACGCACTGAATAACAACCACTTATTATCTTTGGTTTAATGGAAAAATTGAGTCAAAAAATAGAGGTCTAGTAGAGTTCTCAAATCCATTCTCAACAATATGGTAAGGACAAATCATCAAGATTGGGACATCAAGTTGGATGACACAGAATTACAAGGTGACCACAAATCTGACTCCATTCAAGATGGAACTTGGTTTGTAAGATGCGGTCCCTTTGGAATTTCTAGTCCCATGTCTTTGAGTGGTAGGCAAGAATCAGCTTGGAGAGCTCGAGGAAATCAACAAGTGACTACAATAGCTTGCAAAGTTACATGGTTTGAGAATCTAAGTAGCTTGCTCACATCAATTCATTCAATGGAGAAGGAAGGCTTGGCATGATTGGCGCATCTCTCAAAGAACATAAAGAAAGGAATGATTAGTTTGTTGTACAAATGCCAAGTTGGGACCCTGCACACCCACTTTAATGCTTGGTTGGAATGGCCCCTATTGGCTTCTTGAAGTCCATAGCAATGAGATAATGTAGCTAGCCAATTTTTAGGGACAAGTAATACCAGAGCTATTTAATGATAGTCAAGTGACACCATACTAAGGTTGTTTAATAATAGCCAAGTAAAGACATACCACACAAGCATGAACATGGTTATGGTGTCTAGACCTAGTTTGCATGGAGATACTCCATAGCAATTGGGTGTGCCATTATGGGACACAACTGGAAATCATCATTTCAATTATGGGAATTACAAGGATGACAAGGAAGTCATCATTTCGATTATGGGGATTACAAGGATGACAAGGAAGCATATGTGACATTTATACGTGGTATTGGAATGAGAGACACTATTGGTTATGCCGTGTAGACAAGAAAATAGGCTAAGTCCCTATTGCAACACTCTTATTAGTATATTTTGCTCTTCCATAGGGTCCATGAGTCCTTATTCTCAACAACTCTCCATCATCATGACTCTCTAGAAAGCTTGTTCAGCTAGTATCTCCATCCTTATTGTCATGGATTCCTCCTCTTCCTTCTCTACCTTGGGTCATCAACTTCCATGTATACAATTCAAGAAGATTACCTCACGTGCCATGGCACCTCACACCTATGGAAATGACCCTAGCTACCAAGGCATTGCTCAAAGGGAATTTCCTCCACTAAAAGGGATCACTCACTCTTCATTATGGGACATTATTGTCAAGGTTACCAACAAGGAGATGCTAGAGCTAATTTTTCTACTTCCTACTGCTCCCAAGTCTAGTTTTCTCCCAAGCAATGAAATCTACAATGCATAATTTGTTAAGGGAAGCTACTCAACAACATAGGTCTACCTCATTAATAAAACCATAATGAAGTTGTGTGACCACTATTTCATTTTTTATCCAAGTACTCGGGCTAAAGAAAAGCATGGGTAATGCTCAAGGGGGTCACTATCTATAAACTCTATCTATCATATGTTTTCAAGGCATATTTATAAAATCCCTTATGGTTACCTGATGTTCTGTCTACTCCAAGGGCATCATAACCTCCAACGAAAGAAGAGGAGATGCAATCTATAGCAATAGCATCATAACCTCCAATGGAAGAAGAGGAGATGTAGTCTACACAAACTGCATTACAAGCTCCAACAGAGAAAGCAATTTTGTTGTCTACACCCATAGCATCAGGTCATTGTTTGCTTGGGTGTAGCCATTTTTAGTGAGGTTTAGGGACTTTTCTATATATAGGTATCTTGCATGACCCATAACTTATGCATTGCTCAAAGGAATTTAGCAAACTTTGTCTTCAAGCACTACCACACATGGATCCTATTGCGATGCTTAAGTACCGACGTTTAGCATGCACGGGGTGCTAATTGTCGGTATTGGAAGCGGGGTTTGTTAAGGGTGGCTATATAGCGACTTTAGTCAGACGTCGCTATATAGTGATGTTTGCTAAAGTCACTATATAGCGACTTTTATCAGTTTGGTAATGGTCGTTATATAGCGACACTGAGATATTTTTCTATAGCGACGTTTTACAGAGAGTTTTTTTTCCCATACCGACCTTAAAAGATAGTTTTTTCCAATGAAATTTCTTTTAATTTTCATACATGTTTGATCTTTTGAGAGAATAAAAGTACAAGAGCATGTACATCAAGCCTTTGAAGCTCATATATTCATGTCCAAGTTTGAGATGAAAAAAATCAATGAAGAGCATTTACATCAACGGTTTCAATGCGCCAAACAAGTCTATCTCTAACTCTATACCAAGTTGATCTCCTATATCATCATCGTACTCATCGTACTCTAGCATCATACATTCACCTAAGAGTACTTGATCATCTTCTTCAATAAAGTGTGGTGATTCTTGATGATCGTCGTCTTTTTCCTCAATATCGTGATCTCCATCTTCCTCCCGTATGATGTCATTATACGCATCTTCCTCTTGGCTCATATTGTGATCTTCATCTTCTTTGCTAGATTCATCTGGATCAATTGGATCCGGCATCTCCATATCCACATCTCTATCTTCAAAATTTTGCTTACTTCATGGTGCAACTTGGATCACATACCACCATCTTGGATCAAAACGATTCGGATGAAAAACCACATATATTGAAGATGGTGCCAAATGCCATCAATTATATATATGAAATTATGCTTAAGTACATGTATCAATTGATCTGAAAAACGAAAGCTTGGATTAATTAAATCATTAGTATGCACTTGTTCATAGTGCTCAGGAAGAACAAAAGTATCACTTTCATCGGTCCAAAGTTTGGTGGAGTCTATTGCAAAGAAATCGCTACTGTCTTTTCTCACTGTCACATGGGGACCATTGTAAATAGTTCTAAACCATTTTACATCAAGAATGAAAATACTAAATCGTCTAAAATCAACTTCATAGATTTTGTGTATGGTTCCACAATAATCCAACTGTGAGGAGAGAAGATTGGTATCCGAAGCATTTGCTCAGCTATCTTGTGTGAAGTTAGCCATGACTCCACAGTCATACATGACTCTCTTTGAATCAATGCATTCCACGCAAAAATGTCGTCCATATGACCATAATGCACTGTACTTTTTATACTGTAAAAGAGCATCATTAAAACAATGAAGATGCATCTATTTTATAGCATATATTGCCATAAATAATTACTTAATTACATCAAGAGGTGAGAAACTTACATGCATCATACATCTAGATGATAACTCTCGCTCACGCTCATTTATTGTCTCTCCATCGCATTCGGCTTTACGTAGAGCCAATCAAGTGACATGTGAGTGGGGAGAAGAGCCAAATCCCGTGGATATAGTTGCGATCGCCTGTACATTACTCTGAATCTCGTCCTTGCATTTATTCTTTCTGCTTTGGCCGCTTCATATCTCTCAATCCACTTCTGCATCTCCTTGCTATTGAGGATACAAAACTTATTTAATTTCTCCATTTGGTCTTCGCTCATCTTTCTTTCAACCCCTTTTCCTTGGTGAACCTCACCAATGATGCGATCATCATCCTTGTTATGCCAAGCTTGCGACATATCGAGATCTATGGATGCAAGAAACTACGTGATATATACTAATGACTCTTGCACAATCCATCCTTTTGCCATGCTTGCTTCTGGTCTTGCTCTTTGTCTTACAAATCCCTTCAAAGTTTTTCTAAACCGCTCGAGAAAAAAATCCAGCGACTATGAACAATACTTGCAATGGCCACCTCATCAACTATGTGCACAAGCAAGTGCACTTGAGTTGTCATAATGCTCTAGGGAAAGTGCTTCTCAAGAGCATACGGCTTCGATGGATTCCACCCTAGCCTTCTCGATGTTCGATATGGAGATCTCTTTTTGAGATATCCACCTATTTCACATGCCCATGTAAGACATATTCGTAATCAATCTACAGATTATTCAGCTTAGATTGAAAAAAATGCAATCAATATGATTTGATAGTAAGCATACCTCACAATACCACTTATCTTAAATATAGCATTTCTAACATCTTCTTGTAAGCACCCTTTTATTGTAATTGGGAGGATGAACTATCAAAGCAACAAAGAAGTCATGTCAACAATATAGCATAATCATAATTACAGTAACACATCATGATTATCGGTACACTAATCCTACATCTAAGAATACTTATAAGACCTTGTGCCAATCATGGGACTTGAGCCCACTAAGCTTATTGTCCTTTGAAAATGCTCCTTTCAAGCAATGCATGTACCCTGTGGGTGTTTGAAAAGAGGCAATGTCTGCCTTGACCACTACCTCCTCTCTCGTAGAGAGGATCCATGTTGCTTTCGGGAGGATAACTTTTCCCGAAGCATGCACTTGGGGCCACAAATGAGGCATCCTATTCATAGCACGCAAGTCTTCTCGCACTCCTCTTGAGTCTTTGGAACCAACCAAGTGTGCCCAAATAATAGCTCCCACATTCTTGAAGATATGCATGGGATCTAAGAGATGATTGATTTGTAATTGACCCCAATAAGGAAGCTCGTGAAAGATCGATAGCCTCTTCATACCAGGAGGAGGTTCCTCTCCATTCGCCCTCCAAGCATGAATCCAGTCACTTGCCTTCAAATATGATGGTGGTGGATCAAGCTGACCTCCACGCGCGAGATGGTGGTCCAATGGAAGGTAGTGAGCATGACCTTCATAAACATTTTTCCTCATATGTTTGGAGTATCGTGCAAGCGATTTCAAACCTAATCCACAAACAGGACAAGCATGGTACCCACTTGTAACAAGTCTTGCACGCATGCATGAATGTATTAGTATAAGACGCGTGTAAAAGAGAGTCATAAAAGCATAATCCTATATTATACATGTAAAGACACAACCACATACCTGCGCACTCTCCATATCCTGGGTAGTCATGCATGGTCCACATCAAGATACCCCTGACCAAAATATCATTGGTATGTCTAGGAGCTCTGGAAATATCAAAGACCCGCACTCCTCTCCATAAGATCTGTAACTCCTCTATCAAAGGTGCAATGTACACGTCCATATTTTTGGCCTTGTACTTCCCTAGCACAAGTAGTGCAAGCATGAGGTGTCCCTTCTTTATTGTTAGCCATGGTGGGATATTGAAATTCACCAAAAGTATGGGCCATGTCGACCAAGATGTCGAGTGTAAAGTGAAAGGATTCACTCCGTCCATGGCGAGCCCAAGATGTAAGTGTTGGGATATCTCAAGGTGTATGCCTCAGGCACACCTTATATTTCTATGTGTGAGTGCTAGAGGCACAGTTAGGTGCCCACAAGCACAGTTAGGTGGTGGAAAGCCACATAGGATGATTGAGTGAATCTAGGAGCAGATTGAGGAGATGATTGTGGAGCTTTGAGGTCATCAGTGATGTCAGTGACCTTGTATGAGGTGCCTACTTAAGGACCTCTTTCTTCTTCATTCTATATGCAAGTATTTTGATTTTGTGTCAACTCTACTCTTTCCTTTCAGTGTTCCAACATGGTATCAGAGCCATTTGATCCCCCTTGAGCCCATTTTTGCCACATCATCATCTTCTTCCTCTTCTTCTTCTTCACCATCTCTCCCTCTTCTTCCAAAAATTTGCTTGAGCTTGTTCTCCTCTGATTCTCACCCATTTCCCATGCCCTTTCTGCTGGAGATCCCTCTTGTTGGGGCGAGTTTCGAGCTGGAAGGAATTAACGAATAAAACGCGCTGCTCGTCGCCATTGCAAAAAAATCGTCGAAGTTCTCTGCTGCAAGTTCTCTACGCCTGCTCTGTCTTTTCCTAATTCCTTCTAGGGCAAGCTTCTCCATCCTAGAGCTACCTTGTGCTGAAATCTGAGCAGCAATGGCTGCATATTGAAGGAGAAAACAGAGAAAAACCAGTCGACTTTGTTCAAGAAGGTGAAGGCGACCTAAAGCATATTTTCGCCTCTTCTTCCCAGAGGATCTACTGTGGTATACCAGCTTTCTTTTGCCTCAGAAAGCCCCCTTTCTTTTGCTTTGAAGAGTGTGATATGAGCCCTCCAAGTTCAGCTCTCTAGTTTTGATAGTTTTGACATACTTTTGAAAATGATGCTACATAAAATGCTACTCTAGCATTTCTTATCTTTTGAAATTTTCAATAACTTCATTACAAGTGTTGCTTCAGTTTTGTTTTGACTTGCTAGACCTGGTTGTGATTGGAAAGTGTTTATTTCATTCACTTCTATGAAGCATGCAAAAAGTAGCATCATTGTTTGAAAACTAGTCACTACTATTTGCTACATCAAGTGCCTATACTTTGGAAGTATTTCAGTTCTTTTTGCCTTGTAAGAGAGATAGACACTGCCCAATATCTGGGTTAGACCCTCTCATGGCTACTTTATATAATCTTGAGAAGTTCAATGGAAAGGGCTTCCATACATGGCAAATGAAGGTAAAATTTGCATTGATGCGGGAGAACTTATGGGGACTTGTCAAACCTACTCCTACCGCTTCTTCTACGGCCTCAAATGCTGGAGAATCTTCAGCTCCGACACGACCGGCAAGGGATCCAGCAAGAGAAGAAAAAGCATATGGTATAATTGCTTTAGCTTTGGGTGATGATTACATACATCATATATCTGACTTGGAGTCTCCATCGGAAGCATGGTAGAAGCTAGATTTGATTTTTGGTGCAAGCTCTCACATATCTAAACTATCACTTAAAATCTCTTTCTTTGAATTAAAGATGGCAAGTGATACTACTTTAGCTGCTCATGTCAACTATATGCGGAGTCTTATGACTCAGTCAGCTTCTATCAACTCTCCTATCACCCCTGATGATGCTATGGCAGTACTACTTAAGAGTATGCCTGAAAGTTTTGATCACATTGTAAGCACTTTGAAGAATCTTCCCAATCCAAACCTTGAAGGCATTATCTCAGCTCTCCAAGAGGAAGAAAGACATATGGAGTTAAGGAAAGGCAATGACACTGCTTATGTTATGAAATTCTAGAAGGGCAAGTATTCTCCTTGCAATCACTGTGGAAAGACAAATCACCTTTCAAAGGGCTGCTTCAAAGTTAATCCATGCAAGCACTGTGGCAAAAACAACCATAGTGAGAAGTTTTGCAGAGACAAAGCAAAGACAAAAAATGCAAATCTACTTACAGTGAATGAGCCTCCACAAGATGAGGCATCCTTTGAAGATTATGCATTTTAAACTCATCTCTATGTATGCTCCAGATCTCTCTTTTATGTCAAGGTACTCATCCTGGATAGTCCTCCAAAATGAATGAAAATAAACTATTGTGTTTTGTGTGTTTTGTAAACACCTCTGGTCACCTTATGATGTAGGCCATGTGTATGTTTTGTTCCATGGTACCTCCTGCAGACATTGTGTGCATGTACATGCAGGGGAGATAACCATTGGAAGGTCTGTTTGTATCCCTTTCTATTTACCTTACACCCAAGGGAACACTTGCTAGCATGAGAACCTAGCCATAGATTAATCCTTGACCACCATGAGATGGCATGAGAAACTATGAGACTAGATGTATCCTTGACATAGCTTGAGGCATTTCCTTGAGGGGGGGTTTGTTGGGATATCTCAAGGTGTATGCCTCAAGCACACCTTATGTTTCTATGTGTGAGTGCTAGAGGCACAGTTAGGTGCCCACAAGCACAGTTGGGTGGTGGAAAGCCACATAGGATGATTGAATGAATCTAGGAGCAGATTGAGGAGATGATTGTGGAGCTTTCAGGTCATCAGTGATGTCAGTGACCTTGTATGAGGTGCCTACTTAAGGACCTCTTTCTTCTTCATTCTATATGCAAGTATTCTGATTTTGTGTCAACTCTACTCTTTCCTTTCAGTGTTCCAACAGTAAGTTGCGTGGCTCCCTCGCAAAGTCTGGCCACTGATTGTCTATGTGCTTCCAAGCTGCACAATCTATGGGAATCCTCAATGTGTCATCAGTGGACCGATGAGATGCATGTTCTTAGCTTTTGGATCCAACTTGGATCTCAAATCATCTGGCACATGAACATAGGCAATGCAACCAAAAACTTTCAAATAAGAAATATCTAGTTTCCTACCAGTATACCTCTCCTCTGGTGTCATGCCATGTATTGCTGTAGTGGGAGTCCTGCTCATTATGTAGACTAATGTAGCAACTGCTTCAGCCCAATAAAAATATGGTAGGTCTTTTTCGTTGAGCATGGCATGAGATACCTCTCCAATATGCCTATTTTTCCTTTCTACAAGTCCATTTTGCTGTGGGGTATGACTGCATGAATATTGCTGCTTTATGCCATGCTCCTATAGGAACCTTGCAAACTCATTTGAGAGGTACTCTCCCCCTCCATCTGACCTTAGGCATTTTATTTGCAAGCCTGTTTCTTTTTCAACCATAGCTTTAAAAGCTTTGAAATGCCCAAGCACTTCACTTTTCTTTTTCATAAAATAGACCCAAACTTTTCTGCTGTAGTCATCAATAAAAGTGACAAAATAATGATAGCCTCCAATAGATGCAGCTTTAGTAGCCCACACATCAGAGTGGATTAATCCCAATGGCCTCTTACTCTCTTGAACATGTCTAGGAAATGGTTTCCTTGCCTGTTTTCCAAATTGACAGGCTTCACATACCTTATGCATTTTTGCAACCTTGAACTTAGGCAATCCTGCAACAATATTTTGGGCCTGCATTAATTTAAGTTGCTATACATTAACATGACCAATGCGTTTATGCCAGATATCAATATCTGCAACTACACCGGTCCCCTGTGCAAACATTGCTGTACTCAATTCAGGCATGTCCACATCCAATGTAAACATCCTGCCCTTCTTCTTCCCTTTTGCTATCAAGCGACCTTTATTTTTCATATCCTCAACAAAGCATCCATGAGGACTAAATTTGACCTGCAAGCCCGACTCAACCATTTGACCAACAGAAACCAAGTTCTTGGTGATGTTCGGGACATGAAATACATTAGACAGGTATTTCTTTTTTCCATCCTGCATAGACAAAGGAATTTAACCAATTTGCACAATAGGATGTGCATTATCATCACCAGTCTCCACAAATTCTGGTCTTTCCATTTTCCTTGCATCTTGCATCCATTCTGCATGACATGTCATGTGGGTTGATTCACCTGAGTCAACATACCACACATCATTGCTTTCTTCTGCACTCGTCACAGAATTGGTCATGTGCTGCACCATAAACAAATGCTCATTTCTGTCATCACCCTATCTACTAGAGGATGCATAATTGCCTTGTTGCAATTTTCCATTCATAATGTCATTCTACTTTTTATAGCAATCTTTAGCCATATGATCCATTTTACCACAATAGTAGCATTCAACATTGCTATTTGCATTTTGGCCTCTGTGCCATCCACCACGACCTCTTTGGCTCCCCCTGCCTCTAAGGTTACCACATCCTCCTCCATAGGACTGGTTTTCTTGAATTTGCTGCATATTCTGATTTTTGCCATGGCCTCCAGATCAGCCTGCTCTACCTCTGCCTCTACCTCTTCCAGCATTTGAGTAGAAAACAGTTTCTTTTAAAGTTCCTCCTGAAGAAGATGCACCACCATTTCTCTGCTCTTCAGAAATTAGAAGAGCAATCAACTCCTCAAAATCATGAAATTTTTCAGGGATGGCAATGGATGTCCAAAACTGTGCATAATCCTTTCCTAGACCATGCAAGGTCACAGAAACTAAATCATCATCTTCCACTGGCAACCCAGTGGAAGCAAGTGCATCTCCAATCTTCTTCACCTTCATGTGGTAGTCATTGATGCTCATATTTTCTCTCTGCACATTATGCAAATCCTGCTTGAGCTGCATTTTCTTGGCTTGCGTATTTGTGCTGTACATTTTTGTCAAAGTATGCCATGCCTCCTTCGGTGTGCTTGCATCCTGAATATGCACAATCATAGAATCTGAAATACTGATAGACAACACGGTACATAACTTTTCTAGCTCTCTCATGCCATCCTTTAAATGCCTACAACTCCTATTGATTGGGAACATTAGGAATAACTGGTTCTTGTTTAGCTCCAGTAATGAACTCCCAATAGCCTTTTCCCTTAAGGAAATTCGTCATTCTAAACTGCCATGCTTGGAAGTTGTTCTTGTCAAGCTTTTTAGTGACTATTTGTGAAAGAGCATCAGACGCCATTATAGAACACTGCAAAAATATTTTGTCACTGCAAAAAACACAACTTCTGTCTCATAAGGGCAGATCTGCAAAATTGACAAAAGTGGTATTCACTTCCTAGTGATGATTTTGCATCAACAAGCAATAAGAATGATTTTGTCACTCCCAATATCTTTGCGCATAGGCATACGATGAAATTTCTATGGCAACTTTTCACCGACCTGCAGTATATACTACCCTCTCGCCACACTGCAAAGGGCATCCCAATCTGAGACAGTGCACTCTTGCACTTCCCGACTGCGCTACTTGTAGAGATTTGCTCCCAAACTCGAAAAAGGAAAGCAACACTGATCCTCTTACCAAGACACCGTGAACTTGGTTTTCTTCCTTGAGCTCCTTACCACAAACCATACTCTGATACCATGTGAAGAGAGTGGGAGAGAGGTAAGGAGTCTCACTTGCAGCTTTCTCACATACACAATGGGGGAATACACACAAAGGTGGAGGCTGAAAATAGTTTGCATCTTCTTCGTTGTGAAAGCCAAAAGAACTCTCTCTCTCTTAGTACAAAAGGAATAGATGAACCCTATATGTGGGTCTTAAACCAAACTCAGCTAACCTAGGTGGCATACTAACTGAGCCACTAACTAGAGTACATAAAGATAGTTGTCATCTAGCTATTATTCATGGGTGGTGTACCAACCGCATGTGCAGCTAACAAGTCAGTGACATAACTGCACAATGGTCACCCTGGCATATCACGAGTGGAGCTCGATATCTCAACACTTGCAACCAATTGAATTCTTGTCTTTAGGCAAAGGCACCAATTCCCATGTAGCATTTGCTTCCACGGCATCCATTTCTTCATCCATGGCTTTCTCCCATTTTTCTTTTCCCATGGCTTGCTCAAAAGAAGTGGGTTCTAGTTCTTGTATCACTTTGACCATATAGGCATAGTGAATGGCTGTAAATCCATCATATTTCAGCCTATCCACAGGATACTTAGCTCTGGTAGACCTATGCAAAATAGGCTCACTACCAAGTGCTCTCAAAACATCCCTTGTCTTCCTTACTCAAGGACTCAAGGTGTAACAATAGAAGGAATACCCAACTCATCATCAAGGCTCTGTTTTGAGCCACTGGATTCACCATCCACATAAGAGTGACCTGCATTCACATCAACCATGGGCTGATCTACTTTCTCTTTTCCTTTTTGTGATACTTGCATACCACTATCTGCATTGCTTTGAGGAGATTCTCCTGATCTCAATCTGCCTATCCATGGTGAAGTATGTGAACCACTACTAGAGGATACTACAGGTCCACTAATATTTTGTGATTGCTGCTGTGAATTCTATGTAGCATTACCATTTTGTGCATCTACATCATCAATCACATTTACTGGGTTATACTAGCTGCTCATCTCATAAAAAATAACATCTCTATTCACTATAAACTTAGAAGGGTTATAGCATCTATACCCTTTCTGCTACGGAGAATAACCAATAGAGATGCACTTCTTAGCTTTTGGATCCAACTTGGATCTCAACTCATCTGGCACATGAACATAGTCAATGCAACCAAAAACTTTCAAATGAGAATATCTGGTTTCCTACTAGTATACCTCTCCTCTAGCTGTAAAGAATGAGGGAGAGAGATAGGAGACTCAAGTTCACCTTTCTTCACAACACACAAGTGAGAGAGGACACAAGGTTGGAGGGTGAAGCCTTTCTTCACTTTTGCACACAACAACAGAATAGAAGAGGGAAATACCCTATATGTCAAAACCTAGAATACGTGGTTCATATGTGAACCCAAACCAAAAACATACGTGGTAGTCTAACTACACCACGAGTACAACTAACATAGGCGGTGACATAAATGATAGTCATCCAGGAGATATGTCGGGGATAGAGCTTGATATCTCAACACTCCCCCTCAAGCTCAAATCCATCTCACGTACACCAAGCAAGCTCCTAAATCTGTGAAGCTTCTCGGTACCCAATGCCTTCGTAAAGATATCAGCCACCTGCTCCTCAGTGCTGACATAGACAAGATCAATCTCACCAGCTAGAACCTTCTCTCTCACAAAGTGATAATGCACCTCAATGTGCTTCGTTCTAGCATGATAAACTGGGTTATTAGCAAGCATGATGCTGCTAATGTTGTCACAATGAATGACAACTGCTGCATGAACTGACTGTCCCATATCTGCAAGTAGCTTCCGTAACCAAGCTACCTCACATGCAGCCATTGCTGCACCCCTGTACTCAGCCTCTGTGCTCGACAAGGCAACTGTTGGTTGCTTCTTGCTACTCCAACTGATGGCACCACTCCCAAGGGAAAACATAAAACCACTAGTAGATCTCCTGTCTGAGACACTACCAGCCCAGTCAGCATCTGTGTATCCATGTACCTGTAATGCACACCCAGCTTCATAAAACAGTCCATAATGCAATGTGGACATCACATACCGCAGTATGCGCCTAGCCGCATCCAAATGTGGCTTCCTCGGTGCCTGCATAAACTGACTCACCAGCCCCACAGCATAGCTCAAATATGGTCTGGTTATAGTCATGTAAATCAAGCTACCTACTATGCGCCTGTACATAGTAATATCTTCAAGAAGCTCACCTGTTTCTGCATTGAGCTTCACATTCTGCTCCAATGGAACAGAAATAGGCTTACAGCCTGTCAACCCATATTTGGGCAGCATGTCCAAACCGTATTGCCTTTGCAACAGCCATATCCCACTCGGGGATCTAATAACCTCAATGCCCAAGAAGTAACGCAGCTCTCCCAAATCCTTCATCTCAAATTTTTGCTTCAACAGCAGCTTCACTTCATTAATGTCTGCATCACTATCACCTGTAATAATCAAGTCATCAACATAGATGACTATAAGCACAATCCCTCTGTTTGTCCTTTTCACATAAAGTGAAAAATCTGAATTGGAAATCTGAAATCCAATAGTGACAAGATATTGCCCTATCTTGTCTGACCATGCCCTCGGCGCCTGTTTTAAGCCATACAAGGCTTTGCGCAACCTGCATACAAAATCGAGGTGTGCATTATCCTCATAACCTTCTGGCTGCATCATATAAACCTCTTCCTGCAAGTCACCATGCAAGAAGGCATTTTTCACATCCATCTAATGCAAAGACCATCCCTTTGCAGCAGCCATAGCAATTACTGCTCTCACGGTTGCCATCCTTGCAACTGGGCGGAAAGTTTCCTCATAGTCAATTCCGTATGTCTGTGCAAAACCTTTGGCAACCAATCTTGCCTTGTACCTGCTAACAGACCCATCAGCATTGTGCTTTACTTTGTAAACCCACTTGCAGCCAATAGCCTTCTTATCATGAGGCAAAGGCATCAAATCCCAAGTGTGGTTTGCATCCAAGGCAGCCATCTCTTCATCCATAGCTGCTTCCCAATTTTTATGCCCTGCTGCATCCTCAAAACATGTGGGCTCTGGCTCCTCTAGAACCTTGACCATATAAGCATAGTGATGTGCTGTATACCCATCATATCTCAGCCTGTCAACTGGATACTTAATACGAGTGGACCTCCGTACAACTGGATCAGTTGCAGGAGTCTTTAAATCATGCCTGCTTTTCCTTGCACCAGGTGTAACAACAGAAGGAATCCCAAGTTCCTCATCAAGGCTCATTTCAGAGCCACTTGACTCTCCATCAACATGAGAGCTACCAGCAGACACATCAAACACTGGAGCATGGTCCACTTTTTCTTTTCCCTTATGTGATACCTGCACAACACTATCAGGACTGCCATGTGACGATTCACTAGATCTCAATCTCCCTATCCATGCATTAGATCCACTAGTAGAGGACTCTCTGGGTCCACTCAAGGCTTGAGATTGCTGCTCTGCATTTATTGCAGCATTCCCATTTCCTGCATCTGCATCTCCTACCATAACAGTTGGTGCATACCAGCTGCTCATTTCATCAAAAACAACATCTCTGCTCACTTGCATTTTGTGGGTGGAAGGGTTATAACAGCGATACCCTTTCTGGTGCTGAGCATATCCAATAAAGATGCATTTTTCTGCCTTTGGATCCAGCTTTGTTCTCTTCTCATCAGGAACATGAACATAAGCTATGCAACCAAATACCTTCAAGTGAGAAATATCTGGTTTTTGGCCTGTATACATTTCTTCAGGCGTCATGCCATGGACAGCTACAGTGGGGGTTCTGTTCATAATATAAACAGCAGTTGCTACTGCTTCAGCCCAAAAATAATCAGGCATGTTTTTCTCATTTAGGATCGCCCGTCCTACTTCTGCAATATGCCTGTTCTTCCTTTCTGCAACCCCATTCTGCTGAGGGGTAGACCTGCATGAGTACTTCCTTTGAATTCCCTGTTCTTTCAGATATTCACAAAATTCTTCTGAAAAGTACTCTCCCCCTCCATCAGATCTTAGCACTTTAATATGCACACCTTTCTCTTTTTCAACCATGGCCTTAAAAGCCTTGAAATGGCTGAACACTTCACTTTTGTGCTTCATAAAATAAATCCACACCTTCCTAGTGTAGTCATCAATAAACGTCACATAATAATGGCATCCACCAATAGAAGCAGCTTTGGTTGTCCAAACATCTGAATGGATCACTTCCAAAGGTCTTCTGCTCACCTTAGCATTTTTGGGAAATGCATGTCTGGCCTGCTTACCCATTTGGCATGCTTCACATACCTTTTGCATTCCCTCAACTCTGAATTTAGGCAAACCTGCAACAATGTTTTTCGTTTGCATAGATTTCAGCCTTTGTATATTCACGTGCCCAATGTGCTTGTGCCATATCTCAATATCTGCAATGACACCTCTCCCATGCGCAAACATAGCAGCTTTCACCTCAGGCATATCAACATCCAAGGTGAACATTCTTCCATTTTTGTTGCCTTTCGCAACCAAGCGGCATTTATTTTTCAGATCTTCAACAAAGCATCCATCAGGATTAAATCTAACTTGCAGACCTTGCTCAACCATCTGGCCAACTGAAACCAGGTTCTTAGTGATTTTTGGAACATGAAGTACATCTGCCAAGTACTTCGTTTTGCCATCCTGCATAGCCAATGGCACTTTACCAACCTGCGTAATTGGGTGCGCAGTATCATCACCTGTTTCAACATAACCTGGCTTATCCAAATTTCTGACATCATGAAACCACTCACCATGACTGGTCATGTGGTTAGAGGCACCTGAATCAACATACCAAACATCATTGCAAGCTGCAGCATCTCCTGACATGGAGTTAACCATATGCTGCATCACAAAAAGGTGCTCATTTCTGTCGTCACCATGCCCACTTGATGATGCATAGTTGCTTTGCTGCAACTTTCCACTTTTGATGTCATTCTGCTTTTTATAGCATGTATTCTCCTTGTGTCCAGGCTTTCCACAATAATAGCATTCTGTGTTGCTATTTACTTGCTGGTTCCTTTGCCATGAACCACGGCCTCTTTGGCTCCCCCTGCCTCTAGAACTACCACGTCCTCCTCCATAGGACTGGTTTTCCTGTTGTTGCTGTTGGTTCTGATTTCCTGCACGGCCACCAGAACGGCCTCTTCCTCTACCCCTGCCTCTACCTGTATTCGAGTAGAAAGCAGTCTCTTGAGAAGTTGAGGTGGCTGAACCACCATTCCTTTGCTCTTCACTCAGCAAGAGAGTAATAAGTTCCTGAAAATCAGGAAATGTTTCACGGACTCCAATGGATGTCCGAAATTGTGCATAATCTTTCCCAAGACCATTCAAGGTCACGGACACTAAGTCCTCATCATCAACAGGTGCTCCAATGGAGGCAAGAGAATCTGCAAGGCCTTTCACCTTCAAGGAATACTCATTTATATTCAGATTTTTCCTTTGCACATTGTGCAACCTGCTTTAGCTGCATCTTTCGTGCTTTGGTATTTGTGCTATACAGCTTCACCAATGTATCCCATGCCTCCTTAGGCGTCTCTAGATCCTGTATATGCACAATCATAGAATCTGAAATGCTAACGGACAGCCAATACAGGCATTTTCTGGCTTTTTCATGCCATTCTTTAAAGGCCTTCAATTCAGCAGGAGTGGGAGCAGCACCCAAAACTGGTTCTGCAGTTTCACCACTGATGTAATCCCAAACTCCCTTTCCCATAAAGAAGTTTGTCATCCTGAACTTCCATGCTTGGAAGTTGTTCTTGTCAAGCTTCTCACTGACAATGGTAGACAGATTCTCAGACATTTTACAAATCACGAATTGCAACAGCAACCTGTAAACACAGCAAATGCCTCAGAAGGGCAAATAGCAAAACTTCTGCAAAGAGCCTCACAGGGGCAGATCTGCAACACTGACGAAAGTGGTATTTCACCACACAGTCACTTCCTCGTGACGATTTTGCATCAACAGGCAACAGGCATGAATCTGCAACTCCCAATATCTCTGCACATAGGCATACGATGCAATTTCTGTGGCACCTTTCCACCGACTAGCCGCGCGGTGGTCGCACAGCAAAAACAGGGCCTTTTTCTGAGTGCACCGCGAAGGGCCTCTCAATCTGAAGCAGTGCACTCCTGCACTTCTGGCTGTGCTACCTGCAGAGATTTGCTCCCAAACTTGAAATAGGAAAGCTACACTGGTCCTCTTACCAGGACACCACAAACTTGGCTAGCTTTCTTGAGCTCCTTACCACGAACAAGGCTCTGATACCATGTAAAGAATGAGGGAGAGAGATAGGAGACTCAAGTTCACCTTTCTTCACAACACACAAGCGAGAGAGGACACAAGGTTGGAGGGTGAAGCCTTTCTTCACTTTTGCACACAACAACAATACAATAGAAGAGGGAAATACCCTATATGTCAAAACCTAGAATACGTGGTTCATATGTGAACCCAAACCAAAAACATACGTGGTAGTCTAACTACACCACGAGTACAACTAACATAGGCGGTGACATAAATGATAGTCATCCAGGAGATATGTCGGGGATAGAGCTTGATATCTCAACACTAGCATCATGCCATGTATTGCTATAGTGGGAGTCCTGCTCATTATGTAGACTACTGTAGCAACTGCTTCAGCCCAATAATAATCTAGCAGGTCTTTTTCGTTGAGCATGGCATGAGATACCTCTCCAATATGCCTGTTTTTCCTTTCTGCAAGTCCATTATGCTGTGGGGTATGACTGCATGAATATTGTTGCTTTATGCCATGCCCCTGCAAGAACCTTGCAAACTCATTTGAGAGGTACTCTCCTCCTCCATCTGACCTTAGGCATTTTATTTGCAAGCCTGTTTCTTTTTCAACCATAGCTTTAAAAGCTTTGAAGTGCCCAAAAACTTTACTTTTCTTTTTCATAAAATACACCCAAACTTTTTTGCTGTAGTCATCAATAAAAGTGACAAAATAATGACAGCCTCCAATAGATGCAGCTTTAGTGGTCCACACATCAGAGTGGATTAATTCTAATGGCCTCTTACTCTCTTGTACATGCCCAAGAAATGGTTTCCTTTCCTGTTTTTCAAATTGACAGTCTTGACATGCCTTATGCATTTCTGCAACCTTGAACTTAGGCAATCCTGCAATAATATTTTGGGCCTGCATGGTTGTACATTAACATGACCAATGCGTTTATGCCAGATATGAATATCTACAACTACACCGCGATAACCTGTCACTGATCTCCTGTTGTCCACGTCTCCTACCCAATTCGAGTCACAAAATCCGGTGCAAACATTGCTGCACTCAATTCAGGCATGTCCGCATCCAAGGCAAACATCCTGCCCTTCTTCTTCCCTTTTGCTATCAAGCGACCTTTATTTTTCATATCCTCAACAAAGCATCAATGAGGATCAAATCTGACCTGGAAGCCATGCTCAACCATTTGACCAATAGAAACTAGGTTCTTGGTGATATTCTGGAAATGAAATACATCAGACAGATATTTCTTTTTCCCATCCTACATAGACAAAGGAATTTTACCAATCTGCAAAATAGGATGTGTAGTATCATCATGAGTCTCCACAAATCCTGGTCTTTCCATTTTCCTTACATCCTGCATCCACTCTGCATGACCTGCCATGTTGTTTGATGCACCTAAGTCAACATACCACACATCATTGCTCTCTTCTGCACTTGTCACAGAATTTTTCATGTGCTGCACCATAAACAAATGCTCATTTCTATCATCACCCTATCTACTAGAGGATGCATAATTGCCTTGTTGCAATTTTCCATTCATGATGTCATTCTACTTTTTATAGCAGTGTTTAGCCATATGACCCATTTTCCCACAATAGTAGCATTCAACATTGCTGTTTGCATTTTGGCCTCTCTACCATCCACCACGACCTCTTTGGCTCCCCCTACCTCTAAGGTTACCATGCCCTCCTCCATAGGACTAGTTTTCTTAAATTTGCTACATATTCTGATTTTTACCATGGCCTCTAGATCAGCCTGCTCTACCTCTACCTCTACCTCTTCCAGCATTTGAGTAGAAGATAGCTTCTTTTGAAGTTCCTCCTGAAGAAGATGCACCACCCTTTCTCTGCTCTTCAGAAATTAGAAGAGCAATCAACTCCCCAAAATCAAGAAAATTTTGACAGACGGCAATGGATGTCCGAACCTATGCATAATCCTTTCCTAGACCATTCAAGGTCACAGAAACTAAATCATCATCTTCCACTAGTGACCCAATGGAAGCAAGTGCATTTGCAATCTTCTTCACCTTCATGTGGTAGTCATTGACGCTCATATTTTCTCTCTGCACATTATGCAACTCCTGCTTGAGCTGCATTTTCCTGGCTTGCATATTTGTGCTATACATTTTTGTCAAAGTATCCCATGCCTCCTTCGGCGTGCTTGCATCCTAAATATGCACAATCATAGAATCCGAAATATTGATAGACAGCCAGTACATAACTTTCCTGGCTCTCTCATGCTAGCCTTTAAATGCCTGCAACTCCTGTTGATTGGGAACATTAGGAATAAATGGACCTTGTTCAGCTCCAGTAATGAACTCCCTATAGCCTTTTCCCTTAAGGAAATTCATCATTCTAAACTTCCATGCTGGGAAGTTGTTCTTATCAAGCTTTTCAGTGACTATTTGTAAAAGAGCATCAGATGCCATTATAGAACACTGCAAAAATATTCTGTCACTACAAAAAACACAGCTTCTACCTCACAAGGGCAAATCTGCAAAATTGACGAAAGTGGTATTTGACCACACACCACAAGGCATAGGCCATTTTCCGACGGATACCGACCCTTTTTACATTAAATTTTTTTTTTTTCACGGGCGCAAACGTCGCTATAAGTGTCGCTAAAAGCGTCGGAAAAGGAGCGTCGCTATATAGCGACACTGGCAAACGTCGCTATATAGCGACGATGCAAACGTCACTATATAGCGACGATGCAAACATCGCTATATAGCGACACTGGTAAACGTCGCTATATAGCGACGATTAACAGAAGTAAAAAAAAAGGGTTAGTGGGGCTAAACAGGGCTTCCTTTTGGCCCTGTTTAGCCCCACTAATCCTTTTTTTTTTTTTGTAATTACAAAAGAAATTTTTTTATAACAAAATTTCCCTTGCTTGCAGGGTGATACAAAATTGTTCTTGTGAAATGATGAGTAACAAATGCATATACATGTCAGACATATACAACAGTGTTTGTAACAAAATTACCCTGTTGAAAGGGCGATACAAAATTGCTCAAACGAGCGGATATACAAAATGCTACTACCACTACTCATCCGAATCCGAATCATCTTCGTCTTGTTGGCCTGTTCCTTAGTCCTCGACACCTGCGTCTTCTCCCTCATCCTCGCCACCTGCGTCCGACGATCCTTGGCCCTGTTGATCGCTCACCTCCACCGATGATGGGACGCTTGAGCTTTGATCCTAAGAGTGAACCATATAAATCGAAAATTAGATTGGAACTTAAATTAAAAAGTGAGATTACAAGTAGGAGTAAACTTATACCGTGCGAGCAGCCACCCGCGTCTCTGCATCTGTAGGAAGACGACCCATCGCAGCTTGCTGTGGATCCAATTTACGAGAGTTAGAGTTAGCTAAAGTGCATGTAATATGTAAGTAAAACAAATAGAACAATACATTAAATAGGAAGAAGTAGACTTACCACGGTTGCCTCGAACGCATACCGTCCGCCTGCACCAAAGTGCAAAGTACCTACGACCTCCAGCCATCTCTTCGCAGCCCTCCTCTGACCCTCGAACATTTCGAGATGGTCCCTATGTTGCTTCTTGAAGTACTTCCAATCAGCTTTGTCTGCCCAGCTGGGTTTAGCCAACCCCTTTGTAATGGAAGTACGCAAGGTTGATCTACGATGCTTCAGGACCAAACCCATGCGCTCTCGCATATAATCGTCATTAAACTCCACATTTGGTGGATTAGGGTATCTTTGTTTTAACTCATCGATCACCGCTTGCTTCTTTTGGGTATCTTGATACCGCCAATCGGTATTTATGCCGCTCTTGAAGTGATGACTCATCAACCTCCTCATGGCGGCCATCACTGCTTTGCCCTTTTTATCTTCTATTATCTCTCCAGCAGATGTGATTTGACAGGAGAGATCCCCTGATGAGTAAGGGGGACTGACGGTAGCAGAGTCTAAAGGAGTGGAAGCTGCACGAGCGCTTCCGGAGCGAGGAGTAGCAGTGGGAGTAGGAGAGGAAAAGGAACCTGACTGATACTGTGTCTCCGGACCAAGTGGAGACCTAAAGGAGCGTGAGTGTGCTGACTCGTCTACATCTCCCGAGTCAGCACAACATGAGCCGCCCATCCTACTCTTCCTTCCCTTGCGAGAGGCATGCGCAGGTGATGATCCCGCAGTCGAAGGGGCGTGAGGGGATGTCTGGGCATTACGTCCACCCGTCGGTGTAGGGGAAGGAATTGCGGAGTTCCTTTGAGAGAGCAGAGAGAAGAATCTCGTTGCCTCCTCATCGCTCATCTGCGCTACAAACTCGTCGGGACTCCCGACAAAGCCATGCGCGGCTAGCAAAGGAGTTCCCCAAGGGGTAGTCGCAGTGCTACGTGGAAGAGGGATCGGACCAGGGGTAGTCGTAGTGCTAGGTTCGAGAGGAGGGGTAGTCCTCGGGGTAGTCGCTTGAGAGGAATCAAAGTCCTCTGGAGCATATAGATCGTGAGCTCTCCTCCTGTGAGGCTGTCCGTACTCGTCGGATGAGCGACGTGATCCCATGTCTAACATAGACACAAACACGAAAACAGAAAACAAAAAAACAAACATAAGCATTCTCATAGGCATAGGCATAGGCAAGAAGAAAGAAGAGGGAAAGGAAAGAGGGAAAGAAGATGGAAAGGAAAGAAAAGAATGAGAATGAGGAAATAGAGAATGAGAGAAGGGGGAAATAGAGAAGGGGAAAGAGATGAGGGGGAATGAGAGAAGCATAAGCATAAGCTTATGCGGAAATAGAGAATGAGCTTATGCGGAGATAGAGAAGGAGAGAATGCTTCTCTCATTCTCTATTATGCTTCTCTCCTTCTCTATTTCCGCATAAGCATAAGCATGAGCTTATGCAAAAATAGAGAAGGAGAGAAGGGGGAAATGAGAGAAGGGGGAAATAGAGAATGAGCTTATGCGGAAATAGAGAATGAGCTTATGCTTCTCTCATTCTCTATTTCCGCATAAGCATGAGCTTATGCGGAAACTTAAGCATAAGCTCATGCTCATGCATGAGCATAAGCATGAGCTTATGCTTATGCTTATGCTTAAGCATAGGCATCTAAAATAGAGAAGGAGCTTATGCGGAAATAGAGAATGAGTTTCCGCATAAGCTTCTCTCATTCTCTATTTCTGCATAAGCTCATGCATAAGCATGAGCTTATGCGAAAACTGAAGCATAAGCTCATGCTCATGCATGAGCATAAGCATGAGCTTATGCTTATGCTTAAACATAAGCATAAGCATAAGCTCATGCTTATGCTCATGCGGAAAAAGAGAAGGAGCTTATGCGGAAATAGAGAATGAGTTTCCACATAAGCTTCTCTCATTCTCTATTTCCGCATAAGCTCATGCATAAGCATGAGCTTATGCGGACACTTAAGCATAAGCTCATGCTCATGCATGAGCATAAGCATAAGCTTATGCTTATGTATAAGCATGAGCTTATGCGGAAATAGAGAATGAGAGAAGCTTATGCGGAAACTCATTCTCTATTTCCGCATAAGCTCCTTCTCTTTTTCCGCATGATTAAGCATAAGCATAAGCATAAGCTCATGTGGAAGCTCATGTGGAAAAAGAGAAGGAGCTTATGCGGAAATAGAGACTGACTTCCCGCATAAGCTTCTCTCATTCTCTATTTCCGCATAAGCTCATGCATAAGCATGAGCTTATGCGGAAACTTAAGCATAAGCTCATGCTCATGCATGAGCATAAGCATAAGCGCTTATGCGGAAACTCATTCTCTATTTCCGCATAAGCTCCTTCTCTATTTCCGCATAAGCTCATTCTCTATTTCTGCATAAGCTCATGCATAAGCATGAGCTTATGCGAAAACTGAAGCATAAGCTCATGCTCATGCATGAGCATAAGCATGAGCTTATGCTTATGCTTATGCTTATGCTTAAACATAAGCATAAGCATAAGCTCATGCTTATGCTCATGCGGAAAAAGAGAAGGAGCTTATGCGGAAATAGAGAATGAGTTTCCACATAAGCTTCTCTCATTCTCTATTTCCGCATAAGCTCATGCATAAGCATGAGCTTATGCGGACACTTAAGCATAAGCTCATGCTCATGCATGAGCATAAGCATAAGCTTATGCTTATGTATAAGCATGAGCTTATGCGGAAATAGAGAATGAGAGAAGCTTATGCGGAAACTCATTCTCTATTTCCGCATAAGCTCCTTCTCTTTTTCCGCATGATTAAGCATAAGCATAAGCATAAGCTCATGTGGAAGCTCATGTGGAAAAAGAGAAGGAGCTTATGCGGAAATAGAGACTGACTTCCCGCATAAGCTTCTCTCATTCTCTATTTCCGCATAAGCTCATGCATAAGCATGAGCTTATGCGGAAACTTAAGCATAAGCTCATGCTCATGCATGAGCATAAGCATAAGCGCTTATGCAGAAACTCATTCTCTATTTCCGCATAAGCTCCTTCTCTTTTTCCGCATGATTAAGCATAAGCATAAGCATAAGCTCATGCGGAAGCTCATGCGGAAAAAGAGAAGGAGCTTATGCAGAAATAGAGAATGAGTTTCCGCATAAGCTTCTCTCATTCTCTATTTCCGCATAAGCTCATGCATAAGCATGAGCTTATGCGGAAACTTAAGCATAAGCTCATACTCATGCATGAGCATAAGCATAAGCTCATGCGGAAAAAGAGAAGGAGCTTATGCGGAAATAGAGAATGAGTTTCCGCATAAGCTTCTCTCATTCTCTATTTCCGCATAAGCATGAGCTTATGCGGAAACTTAAGCATAAGCTCATGCTCATGCTTATGCTTATGCTTAAGCATAAGCATAAGCATAAGCTCATGCTTATGCTCATGCGAAAAAAGAGAAGTAGCTTATGCGGAAATAGAGAATGAGAGAAGCATAAGCATGAGCATATGCTTCTCTCATTCTCTATTTCCGCATGAGCATGAGCTTATGCGAATGAGAGAAGGGGGAAATAGAGAAGGGGGAATGAGAGAAGGGGGAAATAGAGAAGGGGGAAAGAGAGAAGGGGGAAACTTATGCATAAGCTCATGCTCATGCATGAGCATAAGCATGAGCTTATGCTTATGCTTATGCATAAGCATAAGCATAAGCATAAGCTCATGCTTATGCTCATGCGGAAAAAGAGAAGGAGCTTATGCGGAAATAGAGAATGAGAGAAGCATAAGCTTCTCTCATTCTCTATTTCCACATAAGCTCATGCATAAGCATGAGCTTATGCAGAAACTTAAGCATAAGCTCATGCTCATGCGGAAAAAGAGAAGGAGCTTATGCGGAAATAGAGAATGAGAGAAGCACAAGCTTCTCTCATTCTCTATTTCCGCATAAGCTCATGCATAAGCATAAGCTTATGCGGAAACTTAAGCATAAGCTCATGCTCATGCATGAGCATAAGCATGAGCTTATGCTTATGCTTATGCATAAGCATAAGCATAAGCATAACCTCATGCTTATGCTCATGCAGAAAAGAGAAGGAGCTTATGCGGAAAAAGAGAAGGAGCTTATGCGGAAATAGAGAATGAGAGAAGCATAAGCTTCTCTCATTCTCTATTTTCGCATAAGCTCATGCATAAGCATAAGCTTATGCAGAAACTTAAGCATAAGCTCATGCTCATGCATGAGCATAAGCATAAGCTCATGCTTATGCTCATGCGGAAAAAGAGAAGGAGCTTATGCGCGGAAAAAGAGAAGGAGCTTATGCGGAAATAGAGAAGGAGCTTATGCGGAAATAGAGAATGAGAGAAACATAAGCTTCTCTCATTCTCTATTTCCGCATAAGCTCATGCATAAGCATAAGCTTATGCGGAAACTTAAGCATAAGCTCTTGCTCATGCATGAGCATAAGCTCATGCTTATGCTCATGCGGAAAAAGAGAAGGAGCTTATGCAGAAATAGAGAATGAGAGAAGCATAAGCTTCTCTCATTCTCTATTTCCGCATAAGCTCATGCATAAGCATAAGCTTATGCGGACACTTAAGCATAAGCTCATGCTCATGCATGAGCATAAGCATGAGCTTATGCTCACGCGCGGAAAAAGAGAAGGAGCTTATGCGAAAAAAGAGAAGGAGCTTATGCAGAAATAGAGAATGAGAGAAGCATAAGCTTCTCTCATTCTCTATTTACGCATAAGCTCATGCATAACCATAAGCTTATGCGGAAACTTAAGCATAAGCTCATGCTCATGCATGAGCATAAGCATGAGCTTATGCTTATGCTTATAAGCATAAGCATAAGCTCATGCTTATGCTCATGCGGAAAAAGAGAAGGAGCTTATGCGAAAATAGAGAAGGAGCTTATGCGGAAATAGAGAATGAGAGAAGCATAAGCTTCTCTCATTCTCTATTTCCGCATAAGCTCATGCATAAGCATAAGCTTATGCGGAAACTTAAGCATAATCTCATGCTCATGCATGAGCATAAGCATGAGCTTATGCTTATGCTCATGCATAAGCATAAGCATAAGCATAAGCTCATGCTTATGCTCATGCGGAAAAAGAGAAGGAGCTTATGCTTATGCATGAGCTTATGCAGAAATAGAGAATGAGAGAAGCATAAGCTTCTCTCATTCTCTATTTCCGCATAAGCTCATGCGGAAAAAGAGAAGGAGCTTATGCGGAAATAGAGAATGAGTTTCCGCATAAGCTTCTCTCATTCTCTATTTCCGCATAAGCTCACGCATAAGCATGAGCTTATGCGGAAACTTAAGCATAAGCTCATGCTCATGTGGAAAAAGAGAAGGAGCTTATGCGAAAATAGAGAATGAGAGAAGCATAAGCTTCTCTCATTCTCTATTTCCGTAGAGAATGAGAGAAGCATAAGCTTCTCTCATTCTCTATTTCCGCATAAGCTCACGCATAAGCATGAGCTTATGCAGAAACTTAAGCATAAGCTCATGCTTATGCTCATGCGACCGCATAAGCTCACGCATAAGCATGAGCTTATGCGGAAACTTAAGCATAAGCTCATGCTTATGCTCATGCAAAAAAAGAGAAGGAGCTTATGCGGAAATAGAGAATGAGAGAAGCATAAGCTCATGCTTATGTTTGTCTCATTCTCTATTTCCGCATAAGCATGAGCTTATGCGGAAACTTAAGCATAAGCTCATGCTCATGTATGAGCATAAGCTCATGCTTATGCTCATGCAGAAAAAGAGAAGGAGCTTATGCGGAAATAGAGAATGAGAGAAGCATAAGCTTCTCTCATTCTCTATTTCCGCATAAGCTCACGCATAAGCATGAGCTTATGCGGAAACTTAAGCATAAGCTCATGCTCATGTATGAGCTTAAGCATGAGCTTATGCTTATGCTTATGCTTAAGCATAAGCATAAGCATAAGCTCATGCTTATGCTCATGCGGAAAAAGAGAAGGAGCTTATGCATAAGCTCATGCTCATGCATGAGCATAAGCTCATGCTCATGCATTAGCATAAGCATAAGCTCCTTCTCATGCGGAAACTTAAGCAGAAGCTCATGCTCATGCTCATGCATGAGCATGAGCTTATGCGAATGAGAGAAGGGGGAAATAGAGAAGGGGGAAAGAGAGAAGGGGGAATGAGAGAAGCATAAGCATAAGAGAATAAGAGGGAAAGGAAATAGAGAATAAGAGGGAAAGGAAAGAGAGAAGGGAAAAGAGATGAGGGGGAAAGAGAGAAGGAGGAAAGAGAGAATAAGAGAAGAGGGAAAAAAGAGAAGGGGAAAAAAGGAGAATAAGAGAAGGGGGAAGAAGGAAAGAGTGGGAGGGGAAGAGAGGGTTCCTACGCCCATCACTGCAGCTAGCGCTTAAGGCGCTAGCTGCAGGCCAATGCAAATAACAAAAATAATAAATGGAAAAAAGAGGAAGCACTTACCTGAAAAAGTATGTCCCGCTTGGTGTAGTGGACTGGCCCTACAAAAGAGAGAAAACAACCCATTTTTTCAAATAAGATGTTAGTGGAAGGAGGAGATTACAAAAGCAACTTCTTGAAGGGAGGAGATTGAGGAGACAAGGAAAGGAGGAGATTGCGCAGACAAGGAGAAAGAGAAGGAAGAGAAATAGAGAAAAAAGAGGTGAGTTTTCTTTCTTTCTTGAAATCTCGTTTTTTGTTTTAATCCTTTCAAAACAAGCATGAAAACTAGTTTACAGGTTTAGCAATACAAGAAGAAACACTCACAAAACTAAAGCTAACAAACAAACAACCTACATTGTTGAAACAAACTCACCTCTTGAATAACTTTCTTTCAAGAAACCAAAGAGGGAAAAGGATAGAGAGGGAGTACAAGAGGTAGGAGAAGGGTGAGGAGTGGAAAATAGAGTAGGAGGTTGCTTGGAATAGGTGGGAGGTTGTCGAAAATAGGTGGGAGGAGATTTTGGGTTGCTTACTTGAGAGATTAGGGAATAGTTTGAAGAAAACGCCGCGCGTTTAGCGTTTCGGGTTTTAACCCACAGCGTCGCTATATAGCGATGCTTATTCGTCGCTATATAGCGACGGAACAGAGCAAAACGTCGCTATATAGCGACACTTACAGTCACTTTTTTAATGTGGCCTCAAGAGAAGCTCAAACATGCTATTTTATAATTGTCAATATCTCCTCTTCATGCTTATGTTGTGATTTTATAAGTGTAGATGGAAGGGACAAGTGGAAGCTCGTCCGATGATGCGCCAACGCCCGAGAGCACGAAGTGGCTTATGGAGAGGTTATACTGTCATTGCACTCATTGCAAGCGAGAAGTACGACATCAACGTCGTATTATCATGCGCCACTTGCGGATGTATGGGGAGGAGCCGGAACCAGTACCCCCCGTTGGTGTTGCACATGTTGATGGATCATCACGGTAAGTCAAAGCTATTTAAGTTCGCAATCTTATTGTATACCAGGAAATAGAAGATCTTATATTTACACGAAGTCTTAAAACAGGATGAGGAGGGCTCGGGGGGGTCACTATGTATAAACCCTCTATACCACGTGCGTTCAAGGCCTATTTCTAAAATCCCTTATCTGTAAAATTTCCATTAATAAAATGTACCCCTTTTCTATACAAATCTGTAAATATTTCCCAAAACTAATTTAAATAGTCCCTTATGTATATTTATTTCTGTAAATTTTAGAAATAAAAAATATCCTTCTGTTGAACTCACGTGATAGGGTTACATATGATGAGTGACCCCCCCGAGGAGGAGGGTGACGAGGGTACACATATACCTTCTCACTTTCAACAAGACTATAGTCTCCCGGATGATGACGAGGGTATGGTCGACATGATGAATTCAATTTTTAGGGGCACTACATCCCACGTACACGTGATGTCAGAGTCTGAGGTCAAAATGCGAGAGTTGCAATCAACACAATTGTACGAGGGTGCTAGGATGTCTAAACTACGTGCTTGTCTCTCAATCTTGAATCTACAAGTACAGTATGGGTGGTCGGATACAAGTGTCTCGGCCTTAATGAGGTTAGCCCTTGCATTAATTTGACTCATTATTTGGATATTGTTTGTTTTGAGAATCATCATTTGGATAGTGTCTTTGTCATAGGTTGCTCCAGAAGATGTTGCTTGCACCAAATACCATGCCCGCATCAAGAGATGAAGCGAAAAAGATGCTAACAACGGTGGGTATGGATTATGATACCATCCATGCTTGCCGTAATGATTGTATTATCTTTCGTCGTGAGCATGGAGATTTGGCTAGTTGTCCAAAGTGTGGGGAACAATGATATAGAGATGACTTGCAGGGTGAGCGGATACCGGTAAAGGTCTTAAGACACTTTCCCATCATTGCAAGAATACAACACATGTTTCGATGCAAATCCATAGTGGAGTTGATGACATGGCATGCATCTCATCGGTCCACTGATCACACATTGAGGATTCCCGCAGATTGTGCAGCTTGGAAGCACATAGATAATCAGTGGCCGAACTTTGCGAGGGAGCCACGCAACTTACATCTTGGGCTAGCCATTTTGAATTGATTCAAGGCCTCATTTTTAAATCCCTCTCCCATGGCTCCATTAGAAGATCACACCAACAAGCCACGAAAAAGCACCTTGCACATTGAAGTTGCACCAAAGTATGCCACAACTCGTCAATGTTATGGCCACAAGGTTGCCGGCAAAGATACACTAGATTAATTATGACAACAAGGAACAAAGCATGTCGACTTATGGAGTGTTGGTGGACTCTATCCAGTGGATCCTTTAACAGGTGCTCCACCTTTGTTTGAAAATGTGACGAGTTTGATTCAATACATAGGCAATGATCTTCAAGGCTTACTAGGATATTGTAAATGCATTGGCCATTCCAATGTTGAAGCACACTTTGCGAAGGTTCACTTGTTGAGAATGGAAGGAGAGACAAAGATACTTAGACATACCGTGCATAACCTCCAAGAGCAACTAACCCAAGAATTAAAAAAACTTACTGACTCAGAAATTGCAAAAGAGAGGTCACAAGAGACAATCACAAGATTAATAGATGAGAAGAACAAACTGTTCAAAAAGGCTTGGTGTATCCAACAAGAGCTTGCTACTTTGACTAGGAGATTAGAAAAGTTTTAAAAACCCCTCTAGGTTACAAGGATAGGATCAAGCCCATGCAACCAATGGAAAGCTTGGCATATGGTGGTGGAGCAAGGAAACACAGGGTGAAACAAGGTATGTACATATATTTGGACTATTTTGTAATTATGAAGCATTACTTACAAATGAGTCATTTATTTTTCTAATGTTATCATGATTTCTGCATAAATTTTATGGAGGAGGTTATTGGAAGAAATCTCAAAGAAATTCCTCTGACAAACTTTGTGCCGTAAAGAGTGCAATTAAGAACAAAGAATTCATTTCTATTCTTCGGGACCCTTGTCGACATGCATTGCGTCAAGCAATATTACAAGAGGTTGCAACTTATTTAGAGAATCTTGTAGATCCATCGGAAGTTGTCCATGCATGTGATGCTACTGGCATTAGTCGGCAAGGGTACTTAGCTATGCAAAATGTCTTTATAAATGCACTTCGAGGCCAAGGCATTAAGAACCCTCTATTGCCAAGACCAATATATGTTAGAAATGCAAGGAAAGAAACAAATTCTACTATTCAAGATTTGTTGAGTGGATTTATACACATCTCAAAAAACATGACGTTGGAAGGCACAAACAAGACAAATGTCCAACATAGCAACAAGAAAGGAGGACCAACTACCAAAAGAGCAAAGCAAGGACCAAGAAACTTTGAGTACACAGAGCATAATAATGTTTTTTTGGATGTACATAGGGTCTAAGCTGCAATGGTGGAGTTTTACAACATGAAAGCATGGGGTATGTTAAAATTATATTGTTTAGAGAGCTCGAATTTTTAATGAAATCTTTTCTAATCATGTAAATCTTTAATCTTTCAGATTGTGAAGGAAAGTTAGTATTCCTTATCAAATTGGATGAGTGTGAGGTTGTAAAAGGCCACAAGTTGGAGAGGGTTAGTATTACTTTGATGAATAAAGCCCTCGAACATGCCAAAGGTAAGGAAATTAGGGAAGATTTTAGTGTGCAATCGAAAAAGTACATTTGGTGGCTTGCCACATTTGAACTTCCTAAAGAGACACACTCATTCTTGAAATGGGTATTTGATAGATCTCCGATTCCAAGTGTCATAGATGCGCAAACGAAAGGAGAGTTGCTTCAAGTTGAAGGGTTCAGATCATTTAAAGTTGAATGGCACATGGCAAGAGATCTCAAGACATTGAAGTGTATGTTTGGAACAGAATTGAGTGCAAATGTGACATATCCATGTCTTTATTGTATGCACTCACACCAAACTCGAGGTAGTAACATAGAGCTATATAGAGGGAAAGAGCAAGTAAAAAGAGGAAAAGACTTTGGGAATGCTAAAGATGTAATGAATGACATCACAAATGATGAGGCTAACAAACGGACGTATTGGAGCAATGGAGTATTGAGCTGCAATCAGGATGCTGCACCCAACAGAGATCATAACGATAAAAATTGCGATCCAATTTTAAACATTCCATTACAAAGACTGTGTTACATGCAGAGGTGCGGCTCATTGATAAATTGCTTTACTTGCACATTGTATATGCATGGAACATGAAACCGGAGGAGAGAGTAGCATCATGTATAGCAAGGGTCGAAGCTTTACTCTCGAGCATGGGTCTACATGGGGGGAATGTAAAGCTAATCAAAGACGCACAATCATCAAAAAAATCAAGAAATCTTCCAAATAAAGTGTCCATGGGAGGCTCTAAGGCGCAAAGGTTTTTGTCCAATCATGGAAAACATCGATTAAATCTGCATTGGAATTATTGGAAAAAGTTATGTGATTGCACGACTAATTTGGAAGCTGATCCTCATGTCAGAACCTTGAGAATACGTGTTTGGAAAGAATTGGATACTTTGGTAAATATCTTGAGGAAGCGTTCCATAGATGACAATGATGTGCAACTATATAAAGTCATCGTGAAAGAGTTCATTGAAGCCATGGTAGATGGATGGGGTGAATCACACATTACTCACTACATGGTGTGTTTAGTCTTTGCTATTTTTAAAATTTTAATTGCCATCAATTTATTCTTGTTTACCTCATGTGTTTTGTCTATGTATGCAGCACATTCTTTATGCTCATGGTCCATGGTTTCTTTGCCAATATAATTTCTTGAATGCTTGGAGGGCCCAAGGGATGGAAAAGTCTAATTATAGAGCTCAAGGTGCTTATTTCAAGAGTACACGACATGGAGGGGGGATTAATGGAAGTAATGCTCTTCATGACATGTTCGAGTGGTTCTATCGTGGTATAGTCTAGTCCTCTTATAAAAGGAATAAAGCTTTGCAAACGGAGTTAGCCCAAGCAGTTCGTCAAACTCAAACGAGTAAAAGAAGGCATTCATGGATATCTTCACAAGCTTCCCAAAAACATAGAAGTTGGATAGCAACCACAAGTCGTGTTGGAAAGTGTTGGATCGCTAAACCAAATGTACTTTGATGTTAATTAAAATTGCAGTTCAATATTTCTTGTGGACATTTGATTAATTGGCTCTTTTTTTTAAAAACAAGCATTGAATTTTGTACTTGTGGACCCAACAAGGGCAGGCAATGAGAAAAGGTTGTGGGAGCGACCTCACGGGAGTTCAAGGGGAATTTCAAATACCCCTTGAGTAAGTTCTTTTCCCCAAAACAAACACCCCTCCTCTTTACGTAATTTTTTCCTAAAGTTGAATGAAAAAACCCAATTTTTTAATGAACTAAGTAAATTTTTAAAAAATACCAAATCTTTACAATGCACGTGGTACACAAATTTTGTGAGGTTAACCCCCGAGGGGACGATGACAAGTAGGGGCGGGAGGAGGGGTTAAGGGGGGGTAAACGGGGAAGAGGGGGGGGGGGAGGGGGGGCTAGCTAATAATGATGCACAAAATAAATATACCCCTATATATATGCAAATACCTTCATTTTCTTAGTACCACCAGTACTCTCTCATACCAGTACATTCCTTCCTACCATCACATTTCCCATAGCCCCACCATCACCGACATGGCAAGAACAAAGTATACTGGAAGATTGGTTGATTCCAGAACAAAGCTCCCAATCCCTCCCAATGTATACAATGCAATGATCGAAGAGAGAAGAAAGAGGAGGCAGGAGGAGGAGGAGGAGGAGAGGATAGAAACCAATAAGCAAACAGATGATGATGAAGAAGATCATGGGGAGGAATCCAATCCTGAGAGTCAGCCCGAGGCACCTCAAGAGCCAAAAAGTATACCAAAAGTACAAGAGCGCAAAAGATGCAGATTGGAAGAATGGGCTAGAGGACAAGAAGATGCCAGGCAAATGCAAATTCAATTGGCTCAACAACAAAGGGCACAAATGGAGAGCCAACAATGACGACCCGCATGGCACAATGCTACTCAGGACTTTCCACATTCTAGACAGGGTGGAAAATCTTTGCTCGAATTACATCACACAGCATAAGGAAAAGGCAAAGCTCATAGTAGGCGAGGTGGAGGCGGAGGTGGAGGTGGAGGTAGAGGAGTTGGTGGAGTCCCTAGAAGACACCGCAGAAAGCCTAGAAGGAAGGTGCTTCAAGAGATAAGAAAGTATCAAAGTAGTGTGAACCTTCTAATCCCAAGAGCTCCGTTCACTCGATTGGTGAAAGAGATTATGCAGTCCTACAAGGACAACTTCATTGCAGTCATCACCGATGCCTTCAGAATATCAAGGCACACTTCTAAAGTGATTTTGACCATTCCTAGCATACTTTACAACATTTTACACCATAAGGGCCTACATCTTCAATTGTATGTAGCACCCCTTAGCCACAATTTCCATAAAAGTCAAAACCCAATCTCCTATGCTAGGATTGAGTCAGTCATAGTCTTGTTCTCTATCCAACTTTGATAATACACAAACACCAACCAAGTATACGTGTAGATTATTGCCATCTCCATGTGGAACCATTGGCATAAGTGAGCTTGCCATCTCAATCATGGAGCATATATCCTCTTAATTTACATTAATCCTTCCAAGTAACCATGCACATAACTAAATTAACCACCATATTATTGTTCTATTTTCCTCTTAGGTTTACAATGGAAAACATTCCTAGTCCCAAGATGAATCTAAATATGGAATGGTTGAGATTGTGCATCCAATTTAACCTTTTGTTGCTATCTTGATTAGAGTTCATCAACAATCTTGATCTTGTCTATTCATACACCTAGTAACTTGAAGAATTTTCGAAAGCTTTGATAAGGGAATGCACTTTTCTTTTAAATCAACTGTATATTTAAATTAAGGATACACTAAAATCCAAAAAATGAAACTTAATTATAATGCAAAACACCACCCATCTGGAAAACAAGAGATATATATATTAAATTTTGATGTCTATACAATATTTCTTGTATATTGCATCCAATAGATGCACTTTTTACAAAATATTTGCTTGCTTAGCTTTAGCTACTATTGCTGCTCTCCTCTAAGTTGACAAAACAATGGGTTCACTGAAAGATTCTACAAGCTTCCAAGCATCATGAACACCTACTGAAGCACCCATAACAGCAACCGCCATGATTCTCCTTCCCTCAAAAAATGAAATTGATGATATGGCCCTTGAGGGGTCCCCTTTAGGAGCAAGGGCCATATCCAGGATGCCACTGGATAGAAATGGCATGTCGATATGGCCCTTGCCTCTAAAGGGGACCCCTCAAGGGCCATATTTTGATTGGTTGCACAACGGAATACATTTTCCTTGGTACACAAATATATAACTCACAGAACCAGCATGGTGGCTTTCATAGATCTCCTTCTGTTTGCAAGCGCTTATCGTCATAGACCTCCTCCTGTAATACATAAAAATAGATAACGCAGCTATAACTCCAAGAACCAGCGTGGTGGTCTCTCTAAGACAACCTTGAATTATGGGCGATGACAGGTCATTAGGCCAGAGATTGCACTGAGGCAATGCTCTAGATGTATCTCCATGCAACCACAATGGTGGGGTCATTAGAGTTATTTTAGTGCTATTTTGGTCATAAACCAAGGAAATTGTAGTCCTTCTTTCCTGGTATTTTAGTCCTTGTTGCAGTAAATATAGATGAGAGAAAAAGTACAATTTATCGAGTGAAAATTGAGCAAAAGAGATTACAATGTACATCTACATCCAATAACAGATTATATAAAAATTATCAACTTATACCGAGCAAAAATTGAACAGAGCATCTTACATTTATAAAAACTTAACAATTGCTGAGAGCCTTATAGGCCAAAAGATTACAGGTAGTGGGCATAACCATTCAAATATAAAAGTTAACAATAGCATTGATTTAGATGAAAAACGTGACATTCAGAATGGTCTAAGCAGTGAGATAGAGATGGCTAATTTGATGGCAGGACTATAAGGTGTTTTTTGACACCATATTGCTTTGAGTTATATGATAAACTTCTTTCAAAAATATGATGACTTCTTTTTTTAATGTACTCTAGTCTTAATAACATGTCACCATATGGCTTTGAGTTATATGATAAACTTCTTTCAGAAATATGATGACTTCTTTTTTTAATGTACTCTAGTTTTAATAACATGTCATGTCAAATTTTCTAATTTGAATTTTTTAATCTTAATTTTTGTCTCAATGTTTTTTTTTAGAAGAGCCTCTCTTTTTTTTCTTGCTTTATCCAAATTTATCTCACAAAACAAATTTGGACAATGCACCAGTCCAAAATTAATGAAATAGAAGCCAAAAAGCTCATTACGTTCTACACATGCCTAAGTGTGGTTGTACCAAGGGGAAATCAAGATAGATTGAGGTGATGACAAGCTTCAAGGTGGTAAAGAGACAGATACCAGGACTATATAAGTATTATATTTCATCTTGATGATGTGTTCACCTAAATGCTCATGAAGCACCTACATTTTTTACTAAAACTGTAAGAAACAGTGAGAAAAAAGAGGTGACTGCTAGGATGTGGAGGCAAGTGAAGTATCTTCCAAAAACCTATGCATCCATGGCTGCTGAGAAGGTTATTAAAAAAGAATGGTTTTCTTGAAAGAAAGTTAAAGATCGTTTCTAGGTGAAGCATGATGTAGTGGATAGTGCAACAAAATATCTACACTCTCTAAAAAAAGCATCCCATGACATTAATGCAAGATTGATAGTACTTTTGTGAAGCAAATTGCAATTGATTACCCTCAGCTAAGGAAAAGGCATGTGCACACAAGTGGGTCAAGGTACAAGAAGATGGAGCAACAATAATTACTACAAGCATGAGAAAAGATGTCCCACAACAACAGGTGCAGATATATGTAGAGAAGCTCATAAATGAGCACTGAATAAGAATAACAAAAAGAAAGAACCACAACTTTCAATTCAGAGAAGAGGTACTTTTAAATTTTGGAAAGCAAGTGGAATTTAAGGGAGTTGCATATGATGACTTCCTAAGTGATGATACAACTTGGAGCAAGCCGCAACTATTTTTATCAACGAAATATTACCTATAATAATTTGCAATTCATTGATAGAATATTGCATACCAAAATTACTAAAGTGTGCAATATTGTCATATTTGTTAGTAAAGAAGACAAAGAAGCCATGCTTCATATTTTAGAAAAACAATATGGCAATGAGCTTAAGATATATAATGGTGTACATGCAGCAAGAAAAGATAAAAGAGAATATGGCTTGAAGATATAAACTTTTAAATCTTTCATCTTGTTGATGAAGACTATACACCTCGATCTACAAAGTAAAATAAGAGGCAATGCCAAGAGGTTGAGATTAATGCTAAAAGACTAGGAAACACAACCACCAGGATTGGAGGTCACCTTGATTTAAATGGCATAACTGTTTGAAGATCTTCTTAGAAAAGGATACTCCACAAAAATCATTTGAGAAAGGATATTTCATGAAGCACTTTGATGTGCAAGCTTTTGTGACTATAAAATATGAGAAATATCTTAGGGTTCTCGATGCAGCTAATGAGGAGAAAGCCTCATGATGAAGAGGAACTCAATGTAAATGATGAGGAGCTAGAGAATGATAAAAAGAACCTGAGTTTTGGCCATGATGATGAGATAGAGAGTGATGAAGAGGAAGTGAATGCTACCAATGATGAGGAGATATAAAGTGGCAATGATGAGGATATAGAGAGTGATGGAGAGGACAATGATGATGCCTCATAAGAGGATGATGATGCATCACAAAGCTACTTAGCAGGGAGAGGACAGGCAGGATACTATGCATGCAAGGTGAGCTCTAGTACTCCTGAATTGAATGGCATATCTCTTTGAAGATCTTCTTAGAAAAGGATACTCCACAAACATCATTGAGAAAGGAGATCTCATGAAGTACTTGGATGTGCAAGCTTTTGTGACTATAAAATATGAAAAAGATCTTAGGGTTCTCGATGCAACTGATGAGGAGAAATCCTCACATGATGAAGAGAAACTCAATGTAAATGGTGAGGAGCTAGTTAATGACAAGGAGGACCTCAATTTTGGCCATGATGATGAGATAGAGAGTGATGAAGAGGAATTCAATGATGCCAATGATGAGGATATAGAAAGTGGCAATGATGAGGGTATAGAGAGTGAAGGAGAGGACAATGATGATGCCTCACAGGATGATGATGCATCACAAAGTTATGTAAAAAGACCATGAAAACTTTTATACGTATGAAACCTTAATCTTATCTTTGCTTTTGATATTTTTATGAATCCTATTTAAAGAGAATTTAATAAATTTATAAATTCTTTTATTTAAGGATAATTAATATATAAAGCTGAATTTTATTAACTTTGTTGTTTGTTTATAGACACAAAAGGAGGAGGAGGAACCTATGTTTGTAAACTCATAACTTCAATAAGATTTATTGATGCTTTGTGGCAGCATCATTGAAGTGCTGGACATTAGAAGCCCTCCAAAATCAGCTCGTTCTATCTCGACAATATTTAAGGACACACCTCTAGGAGCACTTCTTTCTTCTTCAGTTCCTATACTACATCTCCTCTAAATGCTCAAATTATGGTTGGTCAGGAACCTATTGACGATTATGCTAAATAGGAGACAAGGAATGAGGATTTAGTGGGGCTTGAGGAAGAGGACAGAAGACATGAAGAGGACGAGAGGAGGAGAGACAAGGATAGGAGAGAGGCTATCACAGAGATGAGTTTTGCAAACATGGTTGCATTGGCAAAAAAGGGGGAGCTCACTCAATGTGATGTTTGTCATTGGACAAAACCCTCAGTATTTTCCATTTGTGATTCTAATCCTCTCTAATCCTAGTTAAGAGCTCAATGAAAAAGTGGTGATGGCCATTCTAAGGTTTGATACAAACCCTCTCATGTCTTGATACTTCAATTAACATCTTGAATCTAACAAGCTAATGTTCATTTGTTTTCTGGTGCAGTGTGATCATACCACAGTTACTTACATCAGTACAACAAAGCCCAGTATGTATGCTTAATTCTCTCCTTTTGGCAATACCTATCAATAAAGCCCAGTATGTATGCTTAGTTCTCTCCTTTTGGCAATACCTATCAATAATGAAAAGACCATAAAAGATGTTTATATGTGGTTGCCACCTACAAATTTTAATGACGTGCGACTTATCTTTATGGCATATTGCTAGAAGTAACATCACATACTCATTTTTTATGATGTGTGGACAACCATGCCAAATAATAATTGTTCTTCATTGATGGTGTAGAGTCACATTGGAGTTTGATAGGCATAGATGTTATGAAAATTAAAATTCAAACATGCTCACAAATTCAAGATTTACCAAAATCATAGAAACCAAGCACAAGGAAAAAAGTTGGGGAGAGAAGAGGAAGAAAGAGCGACATTGCATGGGGTCCAATCCACCCCCCCTAGATGGTGGCTCTCGCTTCCCATCTAGAGTATTTATAATTGTAATTCCAAAAGGCAAAGAGTCAATAATAGTACATCCAAAAGCATCCCCCTGTCCATAATTAGAGGGATTGCTCAACATATAGCTCCACGAGCCTAAAATATCACAAGGCCTCATCCAAAATTTATAAAATAAATTAGCCCATGGCTTAAAGTTCATAACTTTATAATATGGCCCATGGCCTTTGATAGCCATTAGATACTTTGATCAATCCAAATCACCTTCACCATCTTCATTCCTCATTATCCAACTCATCATCTATACTCAAGTAGCCAATTGTGTTAGTTGTTACAATCAATTGATGAATCATCACACCAACTAATCTCAACACAATTGTACGCTCTATGTACATACATCAAAATACACACCTTGCGACCAATTGCAATAACGTCAGTAACACTAGCTACATTAGTATAAACATGAAATCACCCACAATACTAACCACCTAGCCTAGCAAAACACAAGTAGTTAGGCGTTCTCAAATAAATCCCACAAAGCATCCACTAGGACCCCTGCCACATCGAGTGCACTCCTATGGAATACTTTGCCATAGTTGCACTTGACTAAAATAAAATAATTTCCATAGCAAGAATATTAGAAATACAATTCTGTAACATCCCTCTTGCTTGGAGTGCCAACTGACCTCAGTTTTGTTTTTGACTTTCCGAGTCAACGAGTAGAAATGTGGAGTAATCTCTTGGATATTCATCAAGTATCATCATGGTTTAAAAAAATCTTCAAGAGATCTTAAGCTCTCATTAACCAAGAGATAATGAATTTAGCCAATTCAAAACTTGTGAAAGATTATTTTTATTCTTACCCTATACCAAGAGAGAGTACTATACCACATTCATTCATTACTTATGGTATTTTGGTATAGGTTCCAGCATTATATTTGTCATATTCCTCAATATCTATACCATCCCATACCAGTATGATATCAAGAAATAATAACAAATACAAAGCATAATTCTTCTTTCTCTTGATGTGAGTAGTAATAAGTGACATATACTATTCTATGATCAGTAGAAGGGTATATATATGTCATTGTTTAATCACACATCAAAGTTTCTGATTTAGGTTGGTAGCTAATAATGATCTAATATGTATTTTCTTAGCTGCTAGAAAATATATAAAAGATTTCATCTGATATACCAAATGTTTTTCATTATCTATGAAAGCAATTCCATAAAGAAACTACTAGAGCCAAAAGCTACCACTGAACAATCATGCCTTCCCTTTTGCTTAGTGAAAATATCATATGCTTTTTCTTCTCTTTAATTTTCATCAATTCAATTCACATTAGCAGAACACTTTATCGAAGCATACCATATGTATCACACAATAATAGTTTTGTTATCTACATTTAAGCTAGGATTGGCATCTACTCAAGCAAGCTATGAGGATACAAGACCTCTAAGTAATTGTATTTCTTATTTCATACATACCATAGGATATACGTCTTCTTATCCTTATCAATGCACATAATCATGCTTATTTAATCATAACAAACTCTTAGCTCACATAATCATGCTTATTTATTCATAACAAAACTCTTAGCTCACCTAGATTATCTTAGATCCCATATAGGCTATCATATTTTATTCTCTTTTTCATGGTATTTTAATTTGATGTATCACTCTTCTTCAAATTGAATTGTTCCCTCCCATCGCCATACCGTTCTTTCTTGTCTCTATATGAGTATTTCAATAAGACTGAGAAAAATGAAATTTAAAAAAAATAAAAATATGGAAATAGATACCTATCTCCGTTGTCCTTCCAAATCTTTGCTTACTTGGTTCAGCCCTAATCAACTTTCTTTTGCTTCCCATTCAATCATCAGTCTAATAACTTTGTGGTTCAAAAAGAGTTTCCTTGCAGAGCCTCTCTTTCATAGTGACCTCATCATATGCACCTTAAAAAAAACAATCAAGTAAAGCAAAGAAGAATGATAAAAGATGTATCCAGAGATGCGTTGAAGCAATAACATGCTTATCATGCATCTATTTGTCCTTGTTTCATCTGCAACTCTTGATTATGACTTTCATTCTTGAAATCACATGATGCTAGTATTACTTTAAATATCATTAATTATATAAGAATATGAACCTTCACTATCCTCATGCCTTAAGGTTAAGTCATCTCTAGTCATGGTTGTTCATCTTTCTATCCAAAGACTACTAATATCAATTCATTGACAGTAGGCAGTGAAAAGAAATAACCATAAATTTATTACCTAAAGTTTGAACATATTGATCCAACCACTCAAAAGAACTGACACATACCCTTTGAACAAGCCACCATGGGCCATTTTCATCAATCGCAACTGCAGCATTGATTTTAGAAGCATCTTTGATAACTTTTGCATACAAACTCAAAACCTAGCGATCAAATAGTACAAACAATCAGAAAGAACATTTTGAGAATGCCTATGTCATCAGATTGCAGAAACTCATGTGTCTTGCCTCCCGCAGTTAGACTAGAGCATAGCCAGGCTCCAATATCACTATTACAAAAATTCAAATTCAAACATTATCACAAATTCAAGATTTACCAAAACCATAGAAACCAAGAACAAGGAAACAAGTAGGGAAGAGAAGAGAAAGAGAGAGTGACACTGCATGGGGTCCATTGGCCCCCCTAGATGGTGGCTCTTGCTTCCTATCTAGAGTATTTATAATTATAATTCCAAAAAAGCAAAGAGCTAATAATAGTACATCCAAAAGCATCCCTTATCCATAATTAGAGGGATTGCTCAACATAGCTCCATGAGCTTAAAATATCACAAGGCTTAATATGCCCTCATCCAAAATTTATAAAATAAATTAGCCCAGGCTTAAAATTCATAACTTTATAATATGACCCATAGCATTTGATAGTCATTAGATACTTCGATCAATCCAAATCACCTTCACCATCTTCATTCCTCGTTATCCAACTCATCATCTATACTCAAGCAGCCAATTGCATTAGTTGTTACAATCAATTTATGAATCATCACATCAACTAATCCCAACACAATTGTATGCTTGATGTACAGACATCAAAATACACACCTTGCGACCAATTGCAATAACGTCAGTAACACTAGCGACATTAGTATTAACATGGAATCACCCACAATACTGACCATCTAGCTTGGCAAAATGCAGGTAGTTAGGCGTCCCCAACTAAACCACCTCAGAAAGCATCCACTAGGACCCCCACCGCGTCCGATGCGCTCCTATGGAATACTTTTCCATAGTCACACTTGAGTAAAATAAAATAATTTTCATAGCAAGAAATATTAGAAATACAATTCCGTAATAATAGACTTGGAAGCCATTGAATGTTCCTTTCTCAATTCAATGGTAGGATATCATGGCACAGTGATATAGTAAGTATACACTTAATACATTTTTAAATCCATGTTAGGTATCCTATGCAATGCCCATGCAACATGCTAAGCATACTATACAATATCCACACTAAGTTGTATTAGATATTATCATGGGTAGGTCTACAAAAAAGTTGATATATGCCATCAAGGTAGTCACCACAGGCAAAGAGGTGACTCCGGGTTGACATAATGGATTATATACAATGCCAAGTAGTAAAGCAGAAAGATGGCCACATGTGTGAGTGGAGAGTGTGCTACAATTGGATGTTGCTCCTCAACCACCTTTTTTGTCTTCACTCATATCCATCACTGTCAGCATATAGAGATAGATCTACATGCATTTATGACAATGATATTCAAGATCTAATTTCTATCATTAGGTAGCATCCTGCAAATCAAGAGGAGGATATTCTAACTATACCTATAATTCAAGCAAAGGATATTGAGTCTATACCTACTATTGAAGCAAAGGAGATTCAATAAGTACTTGCGCTTTTCAAGAAGAAGAGATCCATTCAACACCAATAGAATCACAACCTCCATCTGAAGCACCAATAGAATCACAGTCTCTACACAAAGCACCAATAGAATCATAGCCTCCATGTGATGCACCACAGCCTCCACATAAAGCATTACAGTCTCCACATGAAGCATCGTAGGACTCCACTCCATTGTCAAGCATCTAGATGGTTGTATTCTCAAGTAACTGTGTATGGCCATATTCTTGTAAGATAAAGAGAATGTGTATACTTGAGGATCATTTGCTCATAATATTAAGGAGTATTAAAGGTGTTTGTTAGTACCATTACAAAATAATGTGAGAAATTAGCAGTGCTTACTCTCAATGTCCATTTTTGCACTTTCAAAAACTTCTAAAATTATCTTTAATTCCGAAGTACTCCAAAAGTATGTATAAAAATGAATTTGGAGAGTGTACTTTCCAAAAGTGCTTATGAAAATGATTTTGGAGAGTGCAACAGTCCAAAATTAATGAAATACACATTTGTTATGGATCAAAAATGTAGCCTCCTTTAAATGCTTATGGTCATCATTGTTTCAAAGAAATGCATAGAAAACCAAGCAATGAAAATCAATAAAGAAGGTTAAAATTTTTCAAAGAGCATTGAATATGTATAAATTGAATGTTTTCTAATACATCATATTTTAGAGTGAATCAAGCTATGAGTATCACTAAAGATCAATGTTTTAACACCATTGTGCAAAAGCTCCATAAGTGTAAGTGCATTTTTTAATAAAATTGAACAAAGGGAGGCATTAATGTGTGTGTACAATTGCAATACAACATTGCACAATATAAACCATAGCAAAGGCTATAAATTTATTATCTCCTTTGGTTTGTGAGAAGCTTAAGTATTACACATTTTAGTGAACATTTGCTTGCATAAGTTTTTGTGTAAATTTTTTAATATCTCATATAGTCTATGAGTTTATGCTGACAAACTTTTTCTCTAATGGTATATGAGAAGAAAATATATATTCTTCTCCTTTGATGACTTTCAAACCTCCTAGCCATAAATTAGTAAATTATCTGATTCAGGAAAAAGTCAAGACGATAATTGATTAAATCCCAATTATTCATTTTGTCTATAGGGCATCTACAATCATTGTGCAAAGATGTTATATGAAGCCATATTAAAAGCTGCTTATGGTATCTTTGTAGAGCATGAAAATGCTATTTTAGTGTAGCAAACTCTTTCACAATGCAGCTATGTAATGTAATCATATTTATCACTCAACCATTTATTGTCTACTATAGAAATTATATGTGCTGCATTTAATTCAAAATGAGAAGGCAAGACTAGTTACTACTCCCTTTTCATGTCACCATGGCCAACATTATTGCAAGATAGTAGAATATATCAAGAAATATAATATATTAAAACCTATGAAATTACTTATCTCATGGATGGAATTACATTTGAGATACAAAATGTATAGGCATACATGGAAGCACATTTGTGAGGAGGAGGGGGCTCTCATCATTCAATAGGTCGGCTTCTCTTGGAAGAGGCTCTTGATTGTGAAGGTGGTGCATCAAGATGCCTATGATGTCAAGCATGCTTGGGCGATTACTAGGTATATCTTGAGTGCATAAGAGTGCCAGATGTGTTAATTGCAATGCAAGTTCTGGTGGGAGCCCAAGATTGTTGAAAATATCGAGCATCTTGTTTGGATAGGAAGATTGCACCCAAGACACGAGGTTTTGATGTTCCGCTAATATCTCATTGTCTGTTGGTCTCTTTCCAGTTAGAACCTCTAGCATCACCACTCCAAAGCTATAAATATCCCCTTGGATAGTAGGATTTGGATTTTGTCCATATTCTGCTGCACGAGAAAGATGGAAGGATATCAACCCAATATTAAGAAAAGATAGTGTAATAATTAAAATACTCAAAACTAACTAAAACTAGTAAGAAAATACGAGAGTATAAAAATGCTAGTGGGTAGGAGCTCATGTTTCAAAAACCATTCCAAAAGTTCAAACTAAGAGAAAAAGAAGCAACCAACTGGCACAAATTTTTGGCCTGCCCTTTGGGTAAGTCTAAGTGAAGGTTCTTCTCTAAGAAACTAAAATTCAGAATTTTCTTTTTGTGAAAGTCCTAAATTTTATGATTGGTCCAACTTTCCACTTTCTATTTCTTTCCCTTGAAATCTTCCACTTTTCCTCTACTCTCTCTCCCCTCCCTCTCTCCCCCTCCTCTCTCTTTCTCCCTCTCCTTCCTTTATCTCCTTGTAGTCTTCCTACACATCATCTCCCCTGTATTCATTTTCGCTTTTTAAATCTTGGGCAAGCCTTAAATATCATTCGCCTTGTTTTAAAAAAGCAAAAGGCACATGGAAAGTCACACTAGATGGCTTCTAATAAAGTCTCGTCCCAAAAATGGAGTGTAGAAAGGAAGAACAGATAACTGACCTGGAGCGATATAGCCGACGGACCCCCTGAGCAAAATGGATACAGACTCTTGGAAAGTGGTGCCATTGAGAAGCTTTGCGATGCCGAAGTCTGAAATGTGTGGATGGAGATCTGCATCGAGGAGGATATTCTCAGGCTTGATGTCACAGTGAACAATGGAACCTTGAGGATGGTGGTGGTGGAGGTATTCGAGACCGGCGGCCACTCCACGAAGTATTTTGAGTTTATGCTCTGCAGTAAGATGAGGCTCAAGGTTGCCATAGAGATGCTTATCAAGACTGCCGTTTGGCATAAGCTCTAAGATGATGGCCTTCACGTCCGAACTGAAGACACACCCCAATACTCTCACAACGTTCCTGTGTCTCACCATAGCCAACACTTCCACCTCTCTTGTAAAACTAGCTTCTGCTTCCGCCACCAAATCACTCTTGAGCAGTTTCACTGCCACAACTTTTGATGATAGACTTGCTCTGTACACTGTGCCCACGCTGCCTTTGCCCACCACATTGTCTTCACTAAAACATCCCGTTGCCTTTCTTAGCTCATCCGCCGTTACACTCAGCTCCGCCCCTGCTAGCACCACTTTTCTCGACCATTCCACTTGCCTGTCGTCCAGCCTCCGCTTGTAGTTGTGCCTGCCGCCTAGCCACACCATGCCCAGCACCAGCATCGCTGCAGCCAACACCGCCACCGCAATGATTCCCATCATTATGTTTCGCTTGAAATGTTTCTTACCTGACTGATTCGGTGGACTACTGTCGCAGTCTCGGTGCACAACAACTCCACAGAGCCCAGGGTTTCCTGCTAAATTTGCGACGGATGTAATATTGTAGGGTGCTAGATTGGGAACGAGCCCTGTCAAGTGATTGTCCGAGACATCGAGCACAGTTAACATCCGAAGCTGCTCCAAACTAGATGGCAAGTTGCCACTGAGCTGGTTTGTTGATAGATTCAAATTGATCAATTCAACACAGCCAATCAGGCTTGGGGGAATGTTTCCCGACAGCTTATTGTTCGAGAGATTTAAATACTGTAGTTGTAGGAGATTCTGTCCAAGCTCAAATGGTATAGACCCGCTTATAGAGTTGTGGGATAGATCCACGGCGAGAAGACCAGAAAGGTCACCCAAACTGTGGGGAATTGCACCTGATCAGAAAATCGGGACATGAAGGGATGTGAAAATTTGCCGGAGTAAACTTACGGAAAACCAAAACCTGATGATTTTATAGAGACACTCCACCTGAAAGATTGTTGCAGGAGAGGTCAAGCTGCTCTAACTGGAGGGAGGTCACGAAGTCGCTAGGAATGCTCCCTTGGAACATATTTCCTTGGAGCCGAATCCGTATGAGATTCTTGAGTTGTTCCAGTGAACGAGGGAGGGGACCAGTTAAATAATTCTGCCCGACCAACAGCTCGACGAGACTGGTGTAGCGGTCGAAGACATCAGGAAGTTCCCCGTGGAACCGATTTGCAGTTAGACGCAGATATTGCAATGCTGTAAGGTTGGATATAACCTTGAGAACACTGTCAAGCGTGCCGGCGAGTTCGTTGACACCGAGATCGAGCGTTTGCAAAGACGTGCAGTTTGCCAGAGTCGTCGGTACACCACCCGTCAATATATTTCTCGCAACAGAAAGCTTTTCCAACCCGTTGGGCTTGGCGAGCTCAGCCGGGATATCTCCCACGAGCTTATTTCTGTCGAGCTCAAGCTCTCTTAAAGCGGACCAGTTTCCCAAGGTCGCGGGGATGTTGCCTGTCAAGCTATTTCCCCAGAGGAATACTTCCTCCACTCTACTAAGCATGCCCAGCTCAGGTGGGATGCCTCCTATGAGCTGATTCGAGTCTAAAGCGAGAAACTTCAGAGCGGAGCAGTTTCTCAAGCTCACTGGGATATTGCCTGTCAAGGTATTTCTCGAGAAGGAAACATCCTTCACTCTACTGAGCATGCTGAGCTCAGGTGGGATGCCTCCTGAGAGCTGATTCCATTCTAGATGGAGAGTTTGCAAAGCCGAACAGTTTGCCAGGGAGGATGGGATGGCGCCTGCCAATCTATTCTCCGAGAAATCAAGCACCTCCGCTCTACTGAGCATGCCGAGCTCGCCTGGAATACTTCCGGTCAAGCTATTTTCCCGGAGCTTAACTATCTGCAAAGCCGAGCAGTTTGCCAGGGAAGCTGGGATGGCGCCTGTCAATCTATTCTGTGAAAAATCAAGCAACTCCACTCCATTGAGCACGCCGAGCTCGCCAGGAATACTTCCTGTGAGATTGTTATCTGAGAGATCGAGTGCTCGTAAAGCCTTGCAGGTCTGGAGTTGAGGCGGAATGCTACCGGAGAAAGCATTGGAGGAGAGGTTGAGGGTCTGGAGGAAGGGAAGGCGACAGAGAGAGGGAGGGATGGGACCTTCGAGGGTCATGTTGGGCAAGAGAATAGCGATGATACGGTGGTGTAGAGGGCTGCAAAGGACGCCATTCCATTGTGAGCAAGAAGAAGAAGAAGAAGGCGACGGAGGAGAAGTGGAGCAGGTGAGGTTTTGCCAACTTTCGAGAGTTTGCATGGGATCATGGACGGCGTTCTTGAATTCTATGAGAATACGAGCTTCCTCAGACGTTGGCACGCAGCCTCTCGCCGTGTTGTTGTAATTCAAGGGCGCTAGAAGCAAAGACAGCAACAACACCATGCATATCCCAATCATCCTGCTCATAAAACAGATTTGGAACCTCTAGCTAGCAATGAGCACACTACACAACTAGCTAGCAATGAGCACACTACACAACCTTGGGAGCTCCAAAGTGGCAAGCCTAGCCCAGAGAAGAAGAAGAAGAAGAAAAGGAAGGAGAGAGAGAGCGCGAGGGGAGGGCGAAGAAGACCGAGTCACTTAGAGCATGCATTGAAAGCCCCTTACAACACCTTAAGATAAAAGGAAATGTCTGAAAAAATACCTATTTTTCCTTTCTTATCACATATTGAAAGCCCCTTACAACACCTTAAGATAAAAGGAAATGTCTGAAAAAATACCTATTTTTCCTTTCTTATCACATATTGTCAAAAAGAGAGCTTGCACGCCGTAGACTATGAGTGAGCACATAAGTCTACTATTCGTGCTCGCTAATATTGTGTATACGCTTTCACCTTGAACTAATAAAGAGAGCTCAATGGCCCATACTTTTGACTAATAAAGAGAGCTTGGCCTTCATCCAAGGCTTTGGCCTAGTGGTTTGGGCATTGGGCTTCCAATCCTCATTTCATGAGTCTAAATCTTGGAGGTTAAGGCTTGGTGTCCTAGCATGTGGTTGCGTGTAAGTGTGGTGTGTATGAGTTGACCACAGCTGTGGATCTTGTGTTGATCCATGAGGATTTACTGGAGGAAGTGATGGTGGGTTTTGATGTGGTGCTACTACCATCCTTAGATTTATTGGATTAACTCCTTGTGGGTTTCTCTACTACTATTGTTGTTGTTGTTATTGTTGAACATGCATCAGGAATAAATCTACCAAACCCTTTTGTTGGAATGGGCTTTCCAGTGGGGGAGTACCTTTGGGAAGATGTCCCTCATATTAACGACTTCCACCTTTGTTGGAATGGGCTTTTCTCTCCCTTTAAATTGATATTTTCTTGCAACGCGTTGTCATGTGACATTGTCAATTTCATGGCACATCACGTTACGACATCCTGCTTGAATTTGACTTTCTTCTCCCTTGAAATTGATATTACATTGCCATGAAATTGACAATGTCACAAGACAACGCGTTGCAGGAAAATATCAATTTCAAGGGAGAGGAAAGCCAAATTCAAGCAGGATATCATAACGTGATGTGCCATGAAATTGACAATGTCACAAGACAACGCGTTGCAGGAAAATATCAATTTCAAGGGAGAAGAAATCCCATTCCACCAAAGGTGGAAGTCCTTCATATTAGGCACATCTTCCCAAAGGTACTCCTCATTAAGTGATGAGATCACTAGTTATGAGACCCTGGGGCCCCTTTCACATCACCAAGGCCATCTCTCATTAAAGAGTATGGCTTTATGCACTTGCAACTCTAGAATTGACCTCATTGACTTCTCAATTGGAGGGTCAAGAGTTTGATGACATGAGCCTGGAAGTCCCTCAATCAACATGTTGCTACTACCTATAATATTACCACTACTTATGAGACCATAGCTCATGTGATGGCACCCCTCGAATGGGTGAATCTATTGCCTCCAAGAGTTGCTACCCTACAAGGAGGCATTTTTCTTAGAGTATTATCTCCCTCTACATAGGTTGCAAAAGTGTCTTTCACTTGTTGTTTGGTTATCACTCGGTTATCATATCATCGACTTCAATGGTATTCAAGCTCATCCTCACACCTTCATTGGGTTATCAAGTTCATTAGGGGAATTTTGGACTCAAAAAGGGCCTCATAAGGAGTGGATTAGCAAAATGGATTAAGAACTAATAAGGCCTACAAAGGGTCCCATCCCATCACCCCATATGGGGACAAAAAGGTACATCTCCCTAGGTCCTTGGTGGTCCCCGAAAGTGCACCTCTCTCTTTGACTTGGAGGGCCCCCCCACACTCAAAAAGGTAACTCTCTTAACAACCTTTAGGTGGTCCACATTCCCAAAAAGTATCTCGAAGGTCCACCCTCGCCCAAAATTTTAAAAATTTTCAAAAGTGCCCAAAATGGCCCAAAACTCTTCAAAAATTTCCCCCAAACAATGCCTATGCACCCAAATCACTTTTCAACATCTAAATCCTACTCTTTCTCAGCGGATTCATCTTCCAATCCCACATTCATACTCCTTCTATCGTAGGCACTTTACAACACTCAAATCCAATTTCTTCTCATCATTTTGTCCCAAACTTGCTTCCATTGATCCTATTATATCTTTCCATTGTCCCAAACTTATTTCCATTGATGCTATTCTATTCTTTGAACTGATCCAAGGCCTTATTTCTAAATCCCTCTCCCATGGCTCCATTGTAAGATCGCACCAACAAGCCACGAAAAGGCACCTTGCACATCGAAGTTGCACTAGAGTATGCCACAACTCATCAATGTTATGGCCACAAGGTTGCCGGCAAAGATACACTATATTAATTATAACAACAAGGAACAAAGCATGTCGACTTATGGAGTGTTGGTTGACTCTATCCAGTGGATCCTTTGACAAGTGCTCCACCTTTGTTTGAAAATGTGACGAGTTTGATTCAATACATAGGCGATGGTCTTCAAGGCTTACTAGGATATTGTAAATGCATCGGCCATTCCAATGTTGAAGCACACTTTGCGAAGGTCCACTTGTTAAGAATGGAAGGAGAGACAAAGATACTTAGAGATATCGTGCATAACCTCCAAGAACAACTAACCCAAGAATTTAAAAAACTTGCTGACTTAGAAATTGCAAAAGAGAGGTCACAAGAGACAATCACAAGATTAATAGATGAGAAGAACAAACTGTTGAAAAAGGCTTGGTGTGTCCAACAAGAGCTTGCTACTTTGACTAGGAGATTAAAAAAGTTTTAAAAACCCCTCTAGGTTACAAGCATAGCATCAAGCCCATGCAACCAATGGAGAGCTTGGCATATGGTGGTGGAGCAAGGAAAGGCAGGGTGAAAGCTACAAGGTATGTACATATATTTGGACTATTTTGTAATTATGAAGCATTACTTATAAATGAGTCATTTATTTTTCTAATGTTATCATTATTTCTACAGAAATTTTATGGAGGAGGTTATTGGAAGAAATTCCTTTGACAAAACTTTGTGCCGTAAAGAGTGTAAATAAGAAGAAAGAATTCATTTCTATTCTTAGGGACCCTTTTTGATGTGCATTGCGTCATGCAATATTACAAGAGGTTGCAACTCATTTAGAGAATCTTGTAGATCCATCGGAAGTTGTCCATGCATGTGATGCTACTGGCATTAGTCGGCAAGGGCACTTAGCTGTGTATAATGTCTTTCTAAATGCACTTCGAGGCCAAGGAATTAAGAACCCTCTATTGCCGAGACCAATATACGTTAGAAATACAAGGAAAGAAACAAATTCTACTGTTCAAGATTTTTTGGGTGGATTTATACACATCTCAGAAAGCATGATGTTGAAAGGCACAAACAAGACAAATGTGAGAGTGCTCTCAACGGAAGCAAGAACGGAAGAAGGAGAGAGAGAGACAGAGAGCCACACAAGTTTGGTGGATGCAGAACCACCCTAATCTTCTTTTTCATTCATTTATATATGTGTTTGAGTATTGTACATAACTGGGATTAAGGCACAGTGACCTTTAACCCCCACAACCTCCCACTTAAAGGACAATGTGCCTTTAAGGGAGAACAACCAGTGAGCATACTATCCAATGCCCATCAATACACGACAATACTCAAACCGCTGACTAGGTAGACTCTTCGTCAGCATATCTGCAGGGTTATCATCTGTATGAACCTTGACAAGCTCTATGCGCTTGTCCTCAAGTACCTCCCTGATGAAATGGTACCTGACCTCAATGTGTTTGGTCTTTGCATGAAAGACCGGATTCCGTGCTAGCTGAATAGCACTCATGGAATCACTATGCAATGTCGGTACACCTGTATGAGTCCCCAAATCTCCCACTAGCCGATCAAGCCATATAGCCTCCTTGCAACCCTCTGTGGCTGCAACATACTCAGCCTCTGTGGTAGACAAAGCAATGCACTTCTGTGCGCGAGACATCCACGACACTGCACCACCTGCAAAGGTGAACACATAACCAGAAGTGGATCTCCTACTATCCACATGCCCTGCATAGTCTGAATCTGTGTACCCAAGTACACGCATGTCTCCTTTACCAAAGCAAATGCACATCTCCTTGGTACCCTTCATGTACCTCATGATGCACTTAACTGCCTCCCAATGCCTCTTTCCTGGATTAGCCATATACCGGCTAACAACTCCCACTGCAAATGCAATGTCTGGTCTAGTAGCTATCATAGCATACATAAGACTCCCAATTGCTGATGCATAAGGAACCTTGGCCATCATGGCCCTCTCCTCATCTGATTTGGGACTATCTGTATGACTCAGTTTCACATATGGAGGCAATGGAGTACTCACTGCCTTCCCCCCCTCCATATTGAAACGCTGTAATACTTTTGTAACATACTCTTTTTGTGAAAGCCAAAGGAGTTTCCTACTCCGATCACGCGTGATGCGCATACCAAGAATATGACCTGCAAGTCCCAAATCCTTCATATCAAAGGCCTCATGCAACTTGGCCTTTAATGCATCTAGCTCATAAGTATTCTTGCTAGCCAATAGCATATCATCCACATATAGTGCCAAGATTATCAGGCTATTATCCTTAGCCCTTTTAGTGTAGAGGCAGTGATCAATTTCACTCCTTCTAAAACCCTGGGACCGAATGAAAGCATCAAACTTCTGATACCATTCTCTAGGTGCTTGCTTAAGACCATAGAGACTCTTTTTCAGCTTGCAAACTAAATGCTCTTTGCCCTTTTCTTCAAAGCCTTCCGGCTGCACCATGTAAATGTCCTCATGCAAATCCCCATGCAAGAAAGCTGTCTTGACATCCATTTGCATAAGCTCCATATCCTCTACTGCCACTAGTCCAAGCATGCATCTAAGTGTGGTCATCTTCACAACCGGAGAGAATATCTCATCAAAGTCCACACCCTTCTCTTGCTTGAACCCTTTAGCAACCAAACGGGCCTTGTACTTAGGCACATCATCACCTGTGACCTTCATTTTGTAGACCCATTTACATGGCAATGCTTTCTTTCCATGTGGCAAAGAAACCAAGTCCCAAGTCTTATTCTTCATAAGTGAACTCATCTCTGATTGCATAGCATACTCCCACTTGCGTTGATCCTCACGCATCATAGCCTCTTTGTAGCAAGAAGGCTCCCCGCAATCAGTAAGCATCACATAGTCTACCCCTGGAACAAACCTATCAAGCGGTCTAGACACTCTAGATGATCTTCTCAATGGCATTTCAGCTTGCTATCCCACTTGCATATCAGCCACATTTGGCTCATCATTTCCACCAATAGATGATCCATCATCTACCCTTGATTGTATACCTGTGGGAGTACTTGGTTGTACCATTTCTTGCACATTTGGTGCATGGACAGCTTGCTGTCTATCAACATATGCAGGTGGATTCACATCCTGGAAAGTGATTCTCCTCATTTCCACATCCCTCATGGGTGCCTTATGCATCTTCTTCTCATTGAAGACCACATCATGGCTGCGTATGATCTTCTTTGCTTTTGGATCCCAGAGATGATAGCCCATCTCTCCACTTTCACCATAACCCAAAAAGATGCATTTCCTAGACTTAGGATCTAGCTTCTTTCGAAGCTCTTTTGGCACATGTGCATATGCCTCACACCCAAATATACGCAAATGAGAGTAAGAGGGCTTCTTGCCACTCCATGCCTCTTCAGGAATACCACCATCCAAACTCTTACTAGGTGATCTATTGATCACATGCACTGCAGTCTTCATTGCCTCAGCCCAAAAACCACCAGAAAGACTTGCATTGGAAAGCATGCATTGCAACCTTTCTTGAATGGTACGATTCATCTTTTCTGCAACTGGATTTTGCTCTGGAGTACGAGGGGATGTGAGCTCCCTCTTAATCCCACGTGTATCACAGAAATGCTGAAAGTCATGAGAGAGATACTCTCCACCATTGTCAGTCCGTAGGCATTTAAGCATTCTACCTGACTGATTCTCAACCAAGGCCAGCCATTTCTGAAATACCTGGAACACATCACTCTTCCGAGCTATAGCATAAGCCCACACTTTCCTAGTTGCATCATCAATGAATGTCACATAGTATTCAACCCCGCCTAATGACCGTGTAGGCATGGGACCACATACGTCTGAATGCACCAAATCAAGCTTTTCAAACTCTTTCTTTCCCCTTCTTTTATGGGCTGATTTAGTCTGCTTCCCATAGAGACAATGCTCACAAAATTCAAAATCAGAGAAACTCAAATGCGGTACATAACCCAAACGGCATAAGAGTTTCATTCCATTCTGGCTCATGTGCCCCAACCTGCAATGCCACAAAGAAGTGCTTGGCTGCTCGGTTATTGCAACAACATGATCAAATACCCCTGATACATGTAAGGGATACAAAGTCCCACACTTGGCACCCCTGGCCAAAAGCATAGAGCCCTTCTGAATTTTCCAACTCTGAAAGCCAAAAGTGGTGTGAAAACCAGCATCATCTAGCTGACCCACTGAAATAAGACTCTTGGTCAGCTTAGGCACATGTCTCACATGTTTCAAAACAAATGTAGACCCATTTGCAAAAGAAAACTTTATGTGACCTGCTCCCACTATGTCACATGCATAGTCATTTCCAAGATGCACACAACCTGTCTTTCCACTATCATAAGTGGAGAACCATTCCCTATGGGGAGTAACATGGAATGAAGCACCAGAATCCAAAATCCAATCCTGGGAATATGCATCATCGGAAGTGGTAAGCAACTCTGCAGATAAACTAGACATGAAGAGAACATCATTGTCACTATCACGTGTGACTGCATTGATCTCCTCGATCTTCACTTTTCCTTTGTCCTCCCTTGGACTCTCTTCCTTTTGATTTGCACCCCAATTTGCATTCTTTTTCTTATCCCTTTGCTCTCTTTTCAGCTTGTAGCAATCCTTTTTCATATGGCCCTTCTTGCCACAATGGTAACACTCAATGTTCTGTGCCCTGGATTTGCTACGAGACTTCCCTCTTTCTTGGGACTTCCCCCTGAACTGTGATCTGCCCCTTTGCACATTTAAGGCTGCATCCTGCTTGTTGCCATCCATAGACTTTCGTCTAATCTCCTCGGCCAACAAGCTACCAACAACATCATCAAATTTCAGTACTCCACCAGATGCAGAGTTACTGACAGCTGTACGGAAGGTATCCCATGAGGATGGCAATGAACATAAGAGAAATATTGCCTTAGTCTCCGCGTCAAAATTCATTTTCTGAGCCTGAAGCTGGCTGAAAATAATATTAAATTCATTCAAGTGAGAAGCAATGGAGACCCCTTCCTTCATCTGCAGCTCAAACAACCTCTTCATGAGGTAAACTTTATTAGAGGCAGTTTCCTTTTCATAAGTGGCACACAATTTCTTCCACAAATCTTCCGTAGTCTGCTCATTTACTACTGTGAAATAAACTGACTCTGCAAGATGAAGTCTAATAGTAGACTTTGCTAATGCATCCAACTCATTCCAATCATCCTCAGACATATTTGCAGGCTTAGCTTCAATCCCTGCCAAGGGTTTAATTTGCTTCTTTTGAATAAGCACATCCCTTATTTGTTCTTTCCACAAAGAAAAGTTTGTCCCATCAAACTTTTTAATAAACTTTTTAATGCTGAAAAACTCCTTTTCAGACATGGAAGAGGATGCCATGATGCAAATAAAGTAAAATCCCAAATGCTAGTGCCTCAAGAGAGAATCACACCAAATACTAGGTGCACCCAAATGTGTATGCCACAATAGAGTGAAATATCACCAAAATTCAAAGCTCAAAGCATCAAAAGATGCATCTGACTCATGTGCATATACTATGCATCCATATGAGCAAATCTGGCCCAAAAGAAAATGCCAATAAGTGCCAAATGACTCAATCATAAACACTGTCCACTGGCATATGCATCAATAATGTCTCATCCAAGAGAGCATAGCACTATCAGTGCATCACCTGCAATGTTTCAAAGCTGTCCCTCAGCTTAAAATAGCATCCATGTGCAAAGCGTCCATAAAAAATAGCATCCCACAAGGCAATTTGGGCCTATCAGCGCATCCAACAAAGACCGCAATGCATCCAAATGGCCTATAAATCATCCATTGCAACCCAATGCATACCATGAATGAGCGCACACTGCTCAAACTACTGCAACCAGAGTGATCTGCATAAGGTATGCTCAAGAAATCATAGTCCCACGGTAATGAGCGCTACTGAAAATAGAACCTGAGATGCTTCAAAACATGGGCGCCATTGCATAATCGGAATCAGCAAGAAAATCTGCAAATATCTCTCTTCTGCCAGAACTCCAAAATCCCAACCGATGAGTGAGAAATGGGAGTCAATACTTATCCACTACCATGTGGCATAAATCTAAGGTTTCAAAACCTTAGTATGAAAAATGCATAACTGAGAGACGAAATCGAATACACAGAGATCTATAACTCTGAAAATCCTCCACCGAATCACGCAAGAACTGATAGGTAGGGGTTTTTGGGCGTCCGGAACGCAATGGGACAGACGGTTTTGGAAACCGTGGCCTCAATCACTGGGTCCAACACACGGACTGAAAAACGTTTTTGGAAACAGAGCTATCTGTAAACTCCACCGGAGTGCGAATGATGAGCAACATAGAAGTTTTAGGACCTCCTGAGTCCACCGGAACTGACAGATCTGCCAATGGTTGCTCCAAACTTGAGTTCCAACACCTGGGCAAAAAACGCAGGAATTGACACAATGAGTCAGAAATCCACTGAAATGATCTCAAATTCAAGAATGAAGGTGTTTCCAAGCTCCTGAAGTAATGTGGACACCAAAAGCAAGCAATAGTTGCCTCCACAAGTCAATACGGAGTCTCTGTCATCGAACGGAACAGGAAAAAGCTCAAAAAACGACTTTTTCTTTGAAAGCTCTTAACAGGCTCTCAAAACCACTTAGTAAAGCCAAAGTGACTTTTCCAAAGGTTCCTCCAAGGTCTCTGCACACTCGGATGCAAGTAAAGTCACCCACAAAGCTTCCCACAGAGCTTCTCCTTCCTTCCACAGAGCTGCTGAGCTTCAAAGCATTCACGCACGCTCAGCTAGATCACCCGGGCTCTGATACCAGTTGAGAGTGCTCTCAACGGAAGCAAGAACGGAAGAAGGAGAGAGAGAGACAGAGAGCCACACAAGTTTGGTGGGTGCAGAACCACCCTAATCTTCTTTTTCATTCATTTATATATGTGTTCGAGTATTGTACATAACTGGGGTTAAGGCACAGTGACCTTTAACCCCCACAAAATGTCCAACATAGCAAAAAGAAAGGAGGACCAACTACCAAAAGGGCAAAGCAAGGACCAAGAAACTTTGAGTACACAGAGCATAATAATGTTTTTTTGGATGTACGTAGGGTCCAAGCTACAATGGTGGAGTTTTACAACATGAAAGCATGGGGTATGTTAAAATTATATTGCTTAGAGAGCTCGAATTTTTAATGAAATCTTTTCCAATCATGTAAATCTTTAATCTTTCAGATTGTGAAGGAAAGTTAGTATTCCTTATCAAATTGGATGAGTGTGAGGTTGTAAAAGGCCACAAGTTGGAGAGGGTTAGTATTACTTTGATGAATAAAGCCCTCGGACATGCCAAAGGTAAGGAAATTAGGGAAGACTTTAGTGTGCAATCGGAAAAGCACATTTGGTGGCTTGCCACATTTGAACTTCCTAAAGAGACACACTCATTCTTGAAATGGGTATTTGATAGATCTCCAATTCCAAGTGTCATAGATGCACAAACGAAAGGAGAGTTGCTTCAAGTTGAAGGGTTCATATCATTTAAAGTTGAATGGCACATGGCAGGAGATCTCAAGACATTGAAGTGTATGTTTAGAATGGAATTGAGTGCAAATGTGACATATCCATGTCTTTATTGTATGCACTCACACCAAACTCAAGGTAGTAACATAGGAATATATAGAGAGAAAGAGCAAGTAAAAAGAGGAAAAGACGTTGGGAATGCTAAAGATGTAATGAATGACATCACAGATAATGAGGCTAACAAACGGATGTATTGGAGCAATGGAATAATGAGCTGCAATCACGATGTTGTGCCCAACAGAGATCAGAACGATAAAAATTGGGATCCAATTTTAAACATTCCATTACAATGAGTGCATTTCTATGTGTTACATGCGGAGATGTGGCTCATTGATAAATTGCTTTACTTGCACATTGTATATGCATGGAACATGAAACCGGAGGAGAGAGCGGCATCATGTATAGCAAGGGTCGCATCTTTACTCTCGAGCATGGGTCTACATGGGGGGAATGTAAAGCTAATCAAAGACGCACAATTGTCAGAAAAATCAGGAAATCTTCCAAATAAAGTGTCCATGGGAGGCTCTAAGGCATGAAGTTTTTGTCCAATCATGGAAAACATCGATTAGATATGCATTCGAATCATTGGAAAAAGTTATATGATTGCACGACTAATTTGGAAGATGATCCTCATGTCAGAACCTTGAGAATATGTGTTTGGAAAGAATTGGATACACTGGTAAAGATCTTGAGGAAGTCTTCCATAGACAACAATGATGTGCAACTATATAAAGTCATCGTGAAAGAGTTCATTGATGGGGTGAATCACACATTACTCACTACATGGTGTGTTTAGTCTTTGCTATTTTCAAAATTTTAATTGCAACCAATTTATTCTTGTTTACCTCATGTGTTTTGTCTATGTATGCAGCACATTCTTTATGCTCATGGTCCATGGTTTCTTTGCCAATATAGTTTCTTGAATGCTTGGAGTGCCCAAGGGATGGAAAAGTCTCATTATAGAGCTCAAGGTGCTTATTTCAAGAGTACATGACATGGAGGGGGGATTAATGGAAGTAATGCTCTTCATGACATGTTCGAGTGGTTCTATCGTGGTATATTTGGGTCCTCCTATGCAAGGAATAAAGCTTTGCAAATGGAGTTAGCCCAAGTAGTTCGTCGAACTCAAACAAGTAAAAGAAGGATTTCATGGATATCTTCGCAAGCTTCCCAAAAACATAGAAGTTGGATAGCAACCAGAAGTCAAGTTGGAAAGCGTTGGATCGCTAAACCAAATGTACTTTGATGTAAATTAAAACTACACTTCAATATTTCTTGTGGACATTTGATTAATTGGCTCTCTTTTTTTTTAACAAGTGTTGAAATTTGTACTTGTGGACCCAACAAGGGTAGGCGATGAGAAAAGGTTGGGGGAGTGACCTCATGGGAGTTCAAGGGGAATTTCAAAAACCCCTTGAATAAGTTATTTTCCCCAAAACAAACACCCCTCCTCTTTACGTAATTTTTTCCTAAAGTTGAATGAAAAAACCCAATGTTTTGATGAACTAAGTAAATTTTTTGATAAATATCACTTCTTTACAATGCACTTGGTACACTAAAATTTTGTGAGGTTAACCCCCGAGGGGACGATGACAAATAGGGGGGGGGGGAGGAGGGGTTAAGGGGGAGTAAAGGCGGAAGAGGGGGGGGGGGAAGGGGGGGCTAACTAATAATGATGCACAAAATAAATATACCCCTATATATATGCAAATACCTTCATTTTCTTAGTACCACCAGTACTCTCTCATACTAGTACATTCCTTCCTACCGTCACATTTCCCATAGCCCCACCATCACCGACATGGCAAGAACAAAGCAAACTGGAAGACCAGTTGATTCCAGAACAAAGCTCCCAATCCCTCCCAATGTATACAATGCAATGATCGAAGAGAGAAGAAAGAGGAGGCGGGAGGAGGAGGAGGAGGAAAGGATAGAAACTAATGAGCAAACAGATGATGATGAAGAAGATCATGGGGAGCAATCCAATCCTGAGAGTCAACCCAGGCCACCTCAAGAGCCAAAAAGCATACCAGAAGAACAAGAGCGCAAAAGACGCAGATTGGAAGAATGGGCCAGAGGACAAGAAGATGCCAGGCAAATGTGAATTCAATTGGCTCAACAACAAAGGGCACAAATGGAGAGCTAACAATGACGACCCGCATGGCACAATGCTACTTAGGACTTTCCACGTTCTAGACAGGGTGGAAAATCTTTGCCAGAATTGCATCACATAGCAAAAGGAAAAGGCAAAGCTCGTAGTAGGCCAGATGGAGGCAGAGGTGGAGGTGGAGGTGGAGGTGGAGGTGGAGGTGGAGGTGGAGTCCCTAGAAGACACCGCAGAAAGCCTGGAAGGAAGGTGCTTCAAGAGATAAGAAAGTATCAAAGTAGTGTGAACCTTCTAATCCCAAGAGCTTTGTTCACTCAATTGGTGAAAGAGATTATGCAGTCCTACAGGGATGACTATCGTATTCAATCAATCACATTGGCCGCCATATAAGAAGCAGCAGAGGTGGCGATCATAACTAGTCTTCTTGAGGACACATACGTGTGTGCAATCCATGCCAAGAGGGTTACGATCATGGCAAAAGACATGCAACTGGTAAGGCAGATCAGAGAAGACCCACAAATTAGGCCATAGATCATATTTTCTATTGTATTCACTATGGACACCAATTTTGGTTATCAAAAGCAATTTTGTGCAAAGATGGTTGTAAATGTTTTTTGTAATAGAATCCTTTGGAAACTATTTTTCTTGTAGATTTTCAACTTTGAGCTTTCATTTTCAAGTGGAATCTTGCAATGTATTATTTACTTCCATATCTAATGTATGTACATAATGTAATTGATTGTTGATAACAAATAATCATGGTAGGATGTAATTAGTCACTAGTATGTAATTAATCAATAATCATGGTAGAATGTGATTAGACAATGTGATTAGACACTAGTATGTGATGGGGGATGCATCCCCCCAAAAAACAAAAACAAAAGAAAGCCCCCGAGGGTGTGATGGGTGTATTTGTTCCTTGTGTGTGTGATGGGTGTGTGTGTAAGTGATGGGGGATGCATCCGCAAAAAAGAAAAACAAAAAAAGCCCTTGAGAGGCCTCTCAGGGGATTTTTTTTGTGTTTTTCTTAGTATAAGCACTTTTTTTTTTTTAATGTATTTCTTGTGTGTGTGATGGGTGTGTGTGTAAGTGATGGGGGACACATCCCCCAATTTAAAAAAGCCCCTGAGAGGCCCAAGTGCATGCAGGCGCGACTTTGGGCAAGACGGAATCCCTGTCTGGCCCACAGTCGCGGCCTGTGCACACCTGGGCCTCTCAGGGGCTTTCTTGGTTTTTTTTTGTGTATTTCTTGGTATATGGACCTTTTTTTTTTAATGTATTTATTGTGTGTGTGATGGGTGTGTGTGTGTGTGTGTAAGTGATGGGAAATGCATCCCTCAATTAAAAAAAACAAAAAATAGCCCTTGAGAGGCCCAGGTGCACGCTTACGTGCGACTTTGGGCCAGACGGGGTCCCCGTCTGGGCCCAAAGTCGTGCCTGCATGCACCTGGGCCTCTTAGGGGCTTTTTTTTTTTTTTTTTTTAAAGCAAGCATAATATCGGTGGGCTCTTATAGTAATGGACATCTGATTGCATTTGAGACTTGGAAGCTTTAAGTCCATAGCTGTTTGTGACAAAGAGCGAACTTCTAACATAGTCCATGTATTGAAGACATGAAAACATTTTTTTAACGGTCAACACAAACCACACCAGTCACTCAAGAGTTTGGGAAATTTTAGGATGCATCCCCCAGTAAAACAAAAAACAAAAAATAGTCCCTGAGAGGCCCAAGTGCGCGCAGGCGCGACTTTGGACCAAACGGGGTCCGTGCGACTTTGGGCCAGACAGGGACCCCGTCTGGCCCAAAGTCGCACCTGCGCACACTTGGGCCTCTCAGGGGCTATTTTTTGTTTTTTTTTTTAATTGGGAGATGCATCCCCCATCACTTATACACACACACAAGAAATACAGTAGGGGGAATTAGATAATAGCAGATGTTAGCACCCTCCCCTAGGTGTTGACTTCATTTGTTAAGGATGGTAATTAAGATGCCATTTTCATCCTTGGGGTCATTTTACCTAGTTGTGGCACTCATGAGGAAATCGAATGTAATAGCGAAGCCTGGATTCCATTACCTGTCACGCAAGGACATTGGCCACCTTACATCTCTCACGAGCATGCAATGCCTATACCTCCTTGTCATGTGAGCTCAGATCTCTAGGGCTTCTCTCTATCTTCTCCTCCCCTATGTTTTTCCACTTTCCTCCATCTAGATCTTGTATTGTTTCCTTGCCTCTCCCCATTGACGCTAACCTAGCTTGCATTAGCATTCACGCAGCTCGTATGGTAGCCTTTTCCTTTTCGAACAATTGGGCGATGCCACTCATTAGGTTAACTCTTATGGCTTGCAAACTCCTTCCATCGCTTTGTGCCATCGATGGTCCTAACATGTAAAAACAAAAAAAAAGTGCCTATGTCATGGCCACCTTCTGATCAAATATGCAAAATTTTTGCCCAAATCAATTTGCTTCATGCTTGAAATGTGTCCCAATTTATAAACCCATATCTTGATCATTAGCATTCAAAGTTGGGATCCACTTTGAATAATGGTTTCATATGTCATGTTATTCACATCATTTTAATCCATTGCAACCATTTTAATCCAATTATGCTATTAGTGCATTTGTCAACCTTACCATTTTCTATCAAACTTCATTGCAGTCATCACCAATGCCTTCAGAATATCAAGGCACACTTTCAAAGTGATTTTGACCATTCTTAGCATACTTTACAACATTTTACACCATAAGGGCCTACATCTTCAATTGTATGTAGCACCCCTTAGCCACAATTTCCATAAAAGTCAAAACCCAATCTCCTATGCTAGGATTGAGTCAGTCATAGGCTTGTTCTGGAAAACAAGAGATATATATATTAAATTTTGATGTCTATACAATATTTCTTGTATATTGCATCCAATAGATGCACTTTTTACAAAATATTTGCTTGCTTAGCTTTAGCTAGTATTGCTGCTCTTCTCTAAGTTAACAAAACAGTGGGTTCACTGAAAGATTCTACAAGCTTCCTAGCATCATAAACACCTACTGAAGCACAAATAGCAGTAACCGCCATGATTCTTCTTGCTAGTTTCTCTCCAAAAATAGATAATGCCAAGTCCCACCTCACCAAAATACACTTGCATGCAAAAGGGGGTAAAGGCACAAGGGAGACTAGCTTTGAAAGTGCCCTGCACTTTATCATCTCTTCCTTCCTATGAAGGGAGAACAAAGTATGGAAGCACACTAGGCTATGGTGCTCGAACATTCCCATGTAGTGTCCTAGTGCTAAATCCACACCGATGTTGTCACCTCAACCCCCTTTACGTGTCACAAACTTATCAACTGTGATGACGTCCTGAAATTTGGAATAACATCAGTAATCTTCTCAATGCCAAACTAAGAACATAAATTCATTCATATTGACAAAATATTATGAACTTACAATGTGGGCAGCATCTTGTGCATCCATTCCCGGCCGAGTTATATCAATGGAGCTTTTGCTCTCATCAATTCTGGAGGTGGTGCTGATGATGAGGCCTCTCAGGGGATTCATAGGGGGAAACTTATGATATCACGTGAGTATACAATAGGGGGGTTTTTTGAAATGAGGCATAAGCTTGTACATTAGGGGTGGGGGCCCTTTTTATGTTTTCCCGATATTGAATTTAAGTTAGGGGGGCCATGCCACATTTAAGAGGGGAGGACATAGTATAGGCTACCTTGGGTAACTAGTCCAAACAAGTTTGGTTTTAAATAGTCATAGGGAAAGTAATCTAAATTTTCTTATTATGTAATCTAAATTCTTGAGAAAGAACGTAGATTTAAGGAAAGGGGGGGACATAATAGAATTTTGGTGGTATCTTATTTAAGCTTAAATAGGGGTGTTTTATCATCCTACATGTGACGTCCCTCTTTAATGAAGAGTGAATCCCCCGTGCTCTGCCTCCAATCTTTCCTGGACCACATGGAACGCCATCTCTGTAACTGCTGCATTAGTAGAGTCATGCATTTCCTCCCACACAGTTAAGATCAGATGCTCCAAAGTGTTTGCAAGTGCCAAATCTTTGCACCTATCCAATCCCTCTTTTGGGTAACCTAAGTTACTACTACTCTCCCAAGTGGAGAGTGCCCCCAATGCTTCATCTTCTCTCAATTTTTAAATATATTGAATGTCAATCAATAATAAATATTCTCTATTTTCAATCAAAATATACGGAAGGGTTTGCATCAAAACCTCATCTGTCATACCTTCTTCCTCCTCTTTTTGCTCTCCTTCCTCCTCTTTCTCTTCTAGCTGTCTTGTGGGGGATGATGTCCCGCCTGCTTCGGGAACCACAACCACCTCTGTCATCTGCTCTATTTTTGCCGTGTGCTTTCCCTTATCCAAAGTTGCACTAGACCAATCTAGAGCAACGGCGGCTTCTGCAACCACATTAGGATTCTCCTCAACGTCCACATCTTGCCCTGCTGCTAGAAACAGAGTTGGCTCTACATTGATGAATGGAGGTGCATCTGTGTCCTCCATTTCAAAAAGAATTACACAATAGGCTATTTCCAGGGATACAAAACGAGCTCCTATAGGACCCGCTTGCAGATCCAACTCTTCATCCTTGGAAATCCTTCTAAAACTTTTTGGACTAAGGGATTTGCAAATTCTTTGCAACCTAAACTTGAAAATGCTATCAACTCGGCGACAATCAATGAGGAGATTCACAAGAACCACAATACTCTATCTATGTCTAACCGGATCAGGTAAGGCTTGATTTTCTCTCTCACATAATCTACCACATCTCTAAAGAGATCTAGATGCTTGTGGACTATGCCGATGACATCTGACAATCAAAAATGTCATACAACTCTACCTCTCTACTCGAATGACGAGTAGAAGCGACGAAGTTGTGGTATGCCTCGCGGGGTGTGGCCATTGGAGGTTTGTGGAAGATGGCAAGAGTAGGCTGTCTAAAAGGTGAGGACAATAACGGCTATGTCATACCTAATGGCCTTTTATATAGTTGACTTCAGTCTCTTTAAATACCTTAAAAGTCCAACTATAATTTAGGTAATAAACTATTCGACAATGTAATATATTGGCCTAAATAATTTGCCATCATATTCCACTCCCACCTCCCCCACCACCCAAAATAATGGGTTTTTTTTTTGGAATTTAGGGGGCCCTATGTTAGTACAAATGACATCACACTTAACAAAAACTATTACATTTAGTCAAAAATTATTACAATACAGTTTCAAAACTTTTACATTTATTCAACAGCTATTACAACACACTTCAAAAGCTATATCATATTTTCAAAACTATTACAACACACATCAAAAACTACTAATTTTATTAAGTATACTCATTGCCAGTACAAATGACATCACACTTCAAAAACTATTACATTTATTCAATACCAGTATGAATGGACAAGTTACAAGGAGGCTTCCATTTCTCAAGCATTGATGTTCCTTCGAGTCACCTTCTTACTATCTTCCCATTTAGTGTAAAGAAAAAATCACTATCATCAAAGGTGATAGCGATGTATTCTAGAACGTGCTTCAAGCTCCAACTACCTGTGACCACAAGATATTGGATATCCCCATTGGGCATATGTACTTCTACCTCTATGGTGTCCAGTACATCACAATCCATAGGTATCCATGTGCCATGATTATTTTTCCAATGTTTGTAAGCGTATCTCATGTAGCAAATACTCCGCACTACTTGATATCTTATCACTATACTTTCTTTAGTAAGTATACATCGAAAATGGTCTCCCTTCTGCAAACCCTCCCTAACATCCCACATTGGGTATAGAATATTATCAAGAAATTCATTTTCTAGGCCTTTGCATACCCACATGGTCTTTGTCTTGTGAATGAAGACCGATTTGAAAAAATAAACAAATGTAATGGAGGGCGTGAACCAACTAACACTCACAAATTTTGAACCGAAAGTGAACTTCATTGATGATTGAATGTCTGATCTCATCTTCATTCTAAATGCATCTATAGAGAATGGATTAGGAAGAGGCCATTCTGGACTATCAAAGTTAGGGAGAGGATTAGGACATAGGCTTCCATATGCGCCTTCTCTTCGAGGAACTTGCTAACATGAATTATAGAAAAAAATACTAGACTTTATCAAGGAGGTAGCACTCCGTCTTGAGAACATTAATTCCCCAATATTTGAATGGAAAGCTTGAAATATTCCCATGAGATTATCCAGAGGCTGGGTTTCAACTTTGGAGAGGGAAAGATATCTACATGGAAAGCAAAGAAAGATGTTAATGGGCCAATCAATCTATCTCTCTCACTCTCTACCTCTCTCTATCTCTCTCTCTCTCTCTCTCTCTCTCTCTCTCTCTCTCTCTCTCTCTCTCTCTCCCCCTCACTCACAAATCTCTCCCCTCTACTATCTCCCCCTAACACCCCTCCATCTCTCTCTCTCTCCCTCCGCCCCTCCCCCTCTACTATCACCACAAGACACCCTCTCTCAAAATGCATGCTCACATACAATCATTAGAATACATAATTGAACTGAAAATGAAAAAAAGTTAATGTAAAAGAGAGATAGTTTTGAAGGAAAGCAAGTTTGACTGGCAGGATCCAAGTTCATGTCTCGAGCCATGTACATGTGCTGAACCTTCACCTTAAGCCCTTTTTTTGTATTACAAAACCCAACAATGTGACCCTTCCAATGCTTCTCTTTCTTTGCTCTATCCTTTCTAGAAACCTTGAATGGACCTATTGCAGATGGTTGCATTGTGACCCATGACATTAACCTAAACTCTTGAGGGATCCAAATATCACTGTTGTCCTTCAAAATACGACCCACACAAGATTGAATTGATAGCTTTGGCCTAGGGGAAGGGGAGTGCTTCACCATTGTAGAAAGAATGGGAGCAAGCAAAGATAAAGAGGTTGGGAGGAGGAAGAGGTTGAGAGGAGGAAGAGGTTGGAAGGAGGCTAAGAGGAGGTTGAGAGGAGGAAGAGGTTGAGAGGAGGCTGAGAGGAGGTAGAGAGGAGGAAGAGGCTTAGAGGAAGGTGGGGAGTCAATGGGGATAGTTTGGGGAGACTCTTGGGAGGAGTTTAGGGTGCTAGGGACACTTTTGGAAATTTTCAATTTTTTGGAGGGAATAAAAAGTCATGGATTTGGGGGCCTACCAAGAGAGCCTAGGAGGGGTATGGGGACCATCCAAAAGTGAAAGGGGGGAGTAAATGCCTCAAGAGGTGGTGGGGGCAAGAGAGAGGCAAGTGGAAGCCTAGTGGGGACCAAGGAGGACTCTCCACCAATGAGAGGCCGATATGGAACCCTCCTTTCTTTTAATGCCCAAGCCTTTCTATTGGTTGGTTTGCTAATCACAAATCTTAAGGGACTAATCCAAGAGGCCCTTTTTGAGTCCAAACTTCCCCTAATAAGTTAGGACTATTTTCTATCTTTATTATGGGTCTTTAAGTGGTTGATTGCCTCTTCAATGCTCCTCTAACATTTGGTTCTGTACCATAGATCACCTAAATGAGTAAGTCCTTAAAAAATTAAAATTAATAAAAGCACTAACCAATCACTTAATACAACTATTCTTTTATCCATTTTCATCACCTCTATTTCCCAGTGAGGGCCTTTGAAATATTCTCTTAAAGAGAAAGGAAGAGGGGAGGGGGGCGGGGTAAGTAATTTACACAAAGGTTACCTCAGTACTAATAGCATGTCCATACTAGTTAACGAGGAGCTACAAGTCAATGCACTAAAGTAGAATGGTGCTGGAGAAGAGTCACAATGACCTTTTGTGTGATTGAGGAAGTCACAACCATGGTTGTGACTTCTAGCATCTGCTTGCCATATCTACTTGCCATTTAGGATATGTTGTAGAGTTTGGTGTATTACAAATATACATAATCTGAATGATCCCTATGCTGAAGTTGTGGGTCAACATTTGCTTGGGTGTAGCCAATCGCGAAACTATTTTCGTGGCCATTTTGGAGCCACGACGCGATGCTCTCCTAGGTGAATAATTGAATTTTACACAGACCCGTGCTCTCATTGAAAATTTTCCCACGTCATGAAGGAGCACTGGTGTAATAATGAGATGCAATCTATTAGTTCAAAACACTGCATAGGTCGACACACGGCATCTCTACACTGCTTCACACAATGCAGTCTCTAGCCTACGCTGCCTGATCACACTTATCATCGTGTAATCTTTTACAATAGCTTTGCCACCTGTCACTCGGCACGCACCCATGCAGATCATTAAAATTTAAGGTTGGCTTGGAGAGACCACTGTGCTGGTCCTTGGCATAATAATTAGATGCAATCTATCATTCTAAACACCATCGTAGCTTAGTGCCTGGCTTGACCACCTGTCATCGTGTAACCTTTTGCTGCATCTTTGCCTGTAGCCCATGCAAATCATAGGTTGGATTGGAGAGACCACCGTGCTGGTTTTTGGCGTAATAATGAGATGCAGTCTATCATTCTGAGCATCGCCTCAGCACAGTCTCTGGCTTGATGACCTGTCATCGCCCATAATTCAAGGTTGTCTTAGAGACAACACCACGCTGGTTCTTGGAGTTATAGCTCCGTTATCTATTTTTATGTATTACAAGAGGAGGTCTATGACGATAAGCGCTTGCAAACAGAAGGAGATCTATGAAAGCCACCATGCTGGTTCTTTGAGTTATATATTTGTGTACCAAGGAAAATGTATTCCGTTGTGCAACCAAGCAAAATATGGCCCTTGAGGGGATATGGCACTTGAGGGGTCCCCTTTAGGGGCAAGGGCCATATCGACATGCCATTGCTGTCTAGTGGCATCTTGGATATGGCCCTTGCCCCTAGAGGGGACCCCTCAAGGGCCGTATCGTCAATTGCATTTTTTGAAAGTTCAATTGTATTTTTCTAGATGTATCTCCATGCAACCACAACGGTGGGGTCATTGGAGTTATTTTAGCGCTATTTTGTTCAAAAACCAAGGAAATTATAGTCCTTCTTTCTTGGTATTTTAGTCCTTGTTGCGGTAAATACAAATGAGAGAAAAAATTACAATTTATCGAGTGAAAATTGAGCAAAAGAGATTACAATGTACATCTACGTCCAATAACAGATTATATAAAAATTATCAACTTAGGGTCAACTTATACCGAGCAAAAATTGAACAGAGGATCTTCCATTTGACAATTGCTGACAGCCTTACAGGCCAAAAGATTACAGGTAGTGGGCATAACCATTCAAATATAAAAGTTGACATTAGTACATATGGAGAGCCTCAAATTGAACAAAAGAGATTACATAAATGCATTAGAGACCAAAACATTACATCCAGCGAACCAAAAGATCATTGAGAGCCCAAAAGATTACATCCAGCCATTGCTGAGAGCCTCGTCTGAGCAAGAGGAAATCTGTATAACTCAATTTTCTGCCAATCTAGCTTGTTGCATTAAAAATTTTTAGGGAGCCAAAGGAGGATACAATGGAGAGGACGAAGAGGTCATGCATATTTCCAAGACTCAGATTACGGCCCCCCCAGCAAGTTGAGAGTACTCTGCTATGAAAATACTAAGGCCTTCATCGACATCTAGGGGGGATCCATACATCACAGCCATAAAGAGGCCCTTTGTGAGCATGTCATCTAAGGTGATGACATTCAAATGTGTGGGGAATCGACTGTGGGAATGAAGGGTCTCCACTAGTGCTAGCACTTCTACTCCAGGTGAGTGAAACGCACTCACCTTATATGAGAAGGTAGATAACATTTGGATCATAGAGCATCGAGGGGGGGTGGTAGTAGGCATGCTGAAGATGAGTGGGTGAGCAGCAGATGAGTGACGAGAGTTGGAGGAGGGAGCATGGAGCAAAGTAGAGCAGGGGAGGAAAAGAGCTAGAGGAGGGGTGTGGAGCAAAGTAGCAGAGTGTGTGGAGCAAAGTAGCAAAGCATGGGCGGATCAGTAGAGCAACAAAGTAAAATGCCAAATGCCATGTATCTTATATATATTATAAAGTTCGAGCCATCGTGGTGGTTGGAGCCCGGGGTTCCATCGATATTAATTGCAGGCCACCGTGGTGGAATCTTAGGCACCACCCCATACGGGCTGGTAATCATGAAGAAGATGTCATGTGGTGCCACTCCGGTGGCTGGTAATTAACTACCAACCCGATGAAATCTTAGCCATGACAGACGTGGCTGATGAGAGCCACCACCACTAGGTAGTAATTCCCACAAGGTAAATCATGAAGCTCTAATCACTCGTTACCATGCACTCTAGTTCTCTACTGAGCATGCAAGCCCGATGACTAGCAATTTTTATTGCACTCGTAGTGATCATGCATGCTTAAGCATGGTGGTGGGTGAGCGGTGGCATGCTGGAATCATAGCCATGATAGACGTGGCTGATGACAACCACCACACACAAGTAAATCTTGAAGCCTAATCACCTCTAATCCCTCATTACCATGCACTCTAGTACTCTCTTGAGCATGCAAGCCCGGTGACTGGTAATTTACTGCACTCGTAGTAATCATGCATGCAAGCCTGATGGTGGTAACTGGAAGCTAAGTAATTGCGAGCCACTACAATGGCTGGTAATTAACTACCAGCCTGGTGGGTCTTAGCTTCCACCACAGACATGACTGGGAATCTTAGATGCCACCACCTCTAATCATTCATTACCATGGAAATCAATACTGCCGCCTTGAATTATTCAAAATTTAGGCCAACCACGATGGTGGCTCTCACCTTGACACTAGTCGGGCTACAACCATCACGGTGGCTCTCACCTTGACAATGTAGTCGGGCTACTCTGGAGGCAGTTTGCAAGCACACTTTTTTTAGAAGCAATTGAAGAGATAAGATATTCTAGATGTATACCCCAATGCTCAGATTAGTAAAGATGGTGGAGTCAAGATTTTGAGCTTGCCAACAGACCTCCAAGATGTGCTAAAGAAGACCATTCACTTCTTTCCTGATACAAGAGGAGCTTGCAAGTTTTGGCAGGTTCAAGCAACAGTAGAGCAACTGAAAGGACATGATGTATCTTTCTCAAGAGTGGCATCTACCTGGAGCTTGACAAGTACCTTAAAGGAGCAGGAAAAATAATAGCTAGGGAAATTAATATTCATCGTCTGTGCCGACTCCAAGTAATACACCCACCACCGAAGTATGTCCTCATTGCAGCTATTTTCCTCCTTCTCTGGGTCTACTTCTATGAATATGCCATCCAACATCATTTTCAGATAGAACGATAGCATTCCAAAGTAATTTGCGTATGCCATATATTCGTTGTAGGTGGATCGGTGTACATAGTTTTGGGACTAGATTGTGTAATGGGCTCTTAGTTGTGTGTTTGTTGAGCCTGACCTTCTCATTCTTTAGTCTCATGTTAGTTGTCTAATCGAAATCTTTTGTCTCACATTAGTTGTCTAATCGAAATCTTTCATCTCACATTAGTTCACTAATCAAAATCTTTCACTCTCACATTAGTGATCTAATCGAAATATTTCGTCTCACATTACTTGTCAAATCAAAACCTTTCATCTCATTATTATCACCGTGCTAGTGTTGATCAAAGGACACTATCTAGTCACATACATTGCCCAAGTAAACTCTAGAGAAGATTAACAACTCAATAGATTACACATTGATTACATAGATTACAATCTCAAAGACTCCTTCACTTCAGATTACATCTCAAGGACTACTTGTTGAGCTCCATGATTGCAGGCTTAGACCTCCTTACTCCTTTCCAAAATGAGACTAGTTCCTTCCTATAGGGGCCCGGCCCCTCCCTTCATGCCTCTTCCTCTTTCCTTGATTTGAGCTTCCTGGTTGCAGGCTCGGCCCTTCTTGCTCCTTTCCTGAAGGGGGCTAGTTCCTCCCTTCAGGCTCCTTTTTCTCACAGTCAGGATCAGTCTTGGCCTTCTTCAATTTGAGCTCCTTGTCTTAAATATCTTTTTCCCCAATGGCAAATTGAGCTGCAACATCTATCTTCTCGTCATAGATAGCAGTAGCAGGCAGGCACATTCAATCTATCCATGACCTGGGCAATGGCAAATGGCATTCTCTACATAGCGATTTTGTATGCACAAACACTCCAAAGCAAAAAACGTGCACAGGGTGGTAGCACATAGGCCATCGGATACAACAGTCATCTATGATGGAGGTATGACATACCATACATTTCGGACCCTACTACATAGCAAGATAGGCATCTGATTTAACTATTGTAGTCATCAATACCATAGTCTTGCTCTCTACATGACAAAGTTGCTTCTTGATTCCTTCCTCCCTTATCCTAAGGCTGCGGATGTTCTCCTTCATCTCCTCCACTTTTTTCACTCTATGCAAAAACTTTATCTGAGTCCCTCAGCATCTGTTGAAGCTGCGTAAATTGCTAAAAAAACATCTTCATGGGCCATTTCCAAGACTTTCACTCTAGTTTGGAAATCTCTCAGGACACGGACTTCTTTTCAAAATTGTCAAAAGCCACGGCAACCTCATGCAAACATCTATCTTGATCTTCTTGCAATGTCTTGTAGCTTGCTCTTAGAGACCCTACTGTGCTCTATTTAGATAATATGAGTAGCATTCAACTAGCAAAGAACCTAGTGTTTCTTGCCAGAAACAAAACACATTGAAGTGCATTATCACTTCATCCGTGAGAAAGTTCTTAGTAAAGAAATTGACTCGATACATTGTGCGACACAAGAACAGGTTGTAGATATCTTCACCAAGTCAATTTCCTTTGATAAGTTTGTACAATTTTGACATCAGCTTGGTCTTCGCTAATTGCAACTTAAGAGGGGAAGTGAGTTTAAGCTGTACATCTTTGTAAATACTTTTTTCTGCTCTGCTCTTTTTGCATTCTTGTGCATCTTTTCTGATCTTTATTTTTGTTGACATCATGCAACATTCAAAAAATCCAAAATTGTGTTTTGTAAAGCACCCTCTTCTTATGTAGTGCAATTTAAGAGAGGGTGTTAAGAATGGTGTAAATTGCACCATAGGTTTATGAGACAAACCCTAACCCTAACCCTAAGGAGTCCATGTATATATTCTCAGTCTTCATGGAATACAACTTATTGTCTAGTTAGTTAATCTCTTGTGCACTCCTCTCTCTCTCTCTCTCTCTCTCTCTCACACACACACACACACACTCACACACACACATTTTTTTGGTGAAAACTATGAGTGATTACATTACAGAGAAGTAACCCGAAAAAGGGCAACACAATTACATCATGAGAAAATCTCACTATATGATAAGTACACCTCATAGTCAATATAGTGCAATTCCAAGCAATGAAACAAGGATTGATGCAAAGAGTGCCGGAAAAAAGAAAACTTGGAGAAAGCTGGATCACCAAAGACTTTATGATTACGATCCTTCCATAGAGTCCATAGTGCCCAATAGCAAACCCAAAGAAAAAACAGATCAAACTCTTGTCGAGGCAGGTGGCGCGAGGAAAACGAGCTCGCAAACGCTACCCTAGGAAGTTTAAGAAATCACTGGAATAAGGGCAATGCTAGAAGATGTGAGATACAGTCTCCTGTGGGCCCAAACAGCGACAGCAAGCAGTTGGAGCAATATGTCGATGAGCCAAAAGTTGCCCAAAGGGAAAAACTCCAAATCAAATTCTCCAAAAGAAAACCTGTCGACGGAGAGGAACTTTAGAGTGCCAAATCTATCTCAATCTCTTCCTGTACCACTTGGGAGATCTTTCAATATGCCAAATCTGAGTCACCCTGTGAGAAAACCCAAGGCAGAGGCAACAATACTTTTGTAAAGAGAAGGGACAGTAATGCGAGATAACCTCAAAGGGTGGCATGACAACCCTGAAGATAAAAGAGTCCAATCGTGAAGACGATCATGAAATTCCAAAGGTGGGATGGGCTAAAAAGGTTGAAGCATACAAGTAATGAGGTGCCAGACAGAACGGTAATGCATGCCTAGACCAAATTTTGCAGTAGCCAAGGGAAAGAAAGGGTTGTCCTATCATTATGAATAAGATTAGCAACTGAATGGATGCCCTTAAAAGTTAGAAACTAAGAGCGTCGAGGCTCTTGCAAAGCCAAAGGGGCAGCAAAAACTTTGGACCAATGTATACTCTCAGCCCCAAGAGAATTGCCCTGTAAAGAATCCCTCTTATGCCACTAGAAGTGAGAGAGAATGTTTCCAATCCATGAACAAATGGGAAACTAGAGGGCAGCCAACAACCTTCCCTTCAAGTGAACCCAGAATAAAATCGCATTGCGTAAACTGCCAATGGCCAAAAGCGGGAGTATGGAGCTACAAAAGCAAATGACGGGATCATGGCAGCCCAAGGTTGAGAACCCTCAAAAAATTGCAAGAATATGAAGGGCGCTCACGCGCGCGCACATACACACTCTCTTCCGCTATCACCTTCAACTCAGCAACTCAGCAAAGGTACTTCGGAGGCTCCCTTCATGGAGATTGCGGGATTCTCCACCACCAACTCCGCATTCCAATTGCTGCATGTGCTCCACTTGACTCTGAAGTGTGACATTCTGTGTTCGCAGGGCCTCGCTCTGACTCTGCAACTCTGCAAGCTGCTTTTGAGTCTCATACTGCACCATCATCCTCCAACTGGGTACGTTGTGACAGAATTTGAGGGCCTCCATGGGATAATTAGAATAGAGCTTTCAGCCATGGTCAAAATGGCTAAAGTAACAAGGAGGGAACACAAAATCTGAGTAGACACAGTGGAACCACGCTCCGCTTTACTTGCCATTGTCGATGTTGAAGTCCCTGGCAACTGCAAAATCCTCTCGCTACTATCAGAGAGAGATGCCAAAACCCACTGCACCTCCCAAAAGAAAACTAATACTAGAGGTAGCAATTGACTCACCATCCGCACGAGACATTGCAGCAGCACTGGTGGTCACCAAAGTACGTAGCACCTGTGCAATACTGGACACCAGTGCTACACTAGTTGCAGCTCCTGAAGTCATCACCAGTGGAGTGCTTGCTACGTTCGAGCTTGGCTTCACTGAAGTTGGAGGGGGAAGAGGAGAAGAAGGGGGCACCGACGCTGCTGTTGAACGGGGAGCGCACGAACTTGATGGCTCTGTCTGAGATGAACTTTCTCCGTCGTTGTTCATGTTCCACTTCTTTGTTGTCCCTTCTCTCGGCCCTTCATGCACCAATGCCAACATCATCGCTGTGATCAGCAATGGCACCTCCGACTCATCTGTGAGTAGGAAGAGGACATTCAGCACCTTCCCAACCTTTATATGAATCACCTTCCCCTTTGCCGTTGTGTTTGCCACCCAAGCTGCTTCTGCTTGTAATCGCTCCTTCAAGACTCGCGCGCCCAGGCAATCGGTTGAGTCTTTGAAAGTACAATGACTCCTCGTGTGCATAGAGAGATAGTATACGTTTTGCCTTGGAAGAATATGGCATCGGAAATCTTCTGTGATCTGCACATTATTGTGGTTGCTGAGCCGATACTCCCCTCTGATTGGCGGTCCAAACTCTGCCTCCATTACTGCTATACCGAAGGTAAGGATGTTTTGGCTCTCTCCATCCATGGGCAAGTAGAGTCGATTGTAGATTAGCTCCACCTTCGAGGTTCGTGGGCCAATTAGCATCGTCACCTGATCTCTCTGTATCAACTCCTTGCAAAGCTGAATCATCCGTGGATGAAAGACGATGCATGCCCATTCAATACTAGAAAAGTTGCAAATCCTGAGGCGGTGCAACCATCCATCAATCTATTTGTCGCTCAGCGAGATAAGAGGAGAAAGCGTTACTAGCTAGATGAGCGACATCACCATGGGTGTGGGAGCTATAGAGAATGGGAGAGGAAGGCTGGAGGAGAGCACAAAAATGAGCAGGTGGGTAAGGGAAAGAGTGAGGAGCTATGAACAAATAGTCTCTCTCTCGCTCTAACTCTCTCTCTCTCTCTCTCTCTCTCTCTCTCTCTCTCTAGCTACTCCAACACATCCAATCGAAATTCCATGGACTCCTGCAGAAGGAGCCGCTCCTCTACCGCAATGGGCACAACATATCCAAGTGGAGTGATTGCCTCCATTCAAAATGTGAGTTTGAATGGTGTCAAACCCGTGGATACCTTGAAGGAAGTGCCACAATGTGGACAACAACTTCTCACCCCAATCTGTATGTTGATTGTTTACCACCAAGGTCGTGATCCACTTGAACTACTTGTTTGATGACTCTGCTTGTCCATTGGCTCGCGGGTAGTATGATGAAGAATTCTAATGAATCACCATATAAAATGAGGCCATCCCCTTGACTTCCTTGGCTACAAAGTGTTTCCCACCATCACTCACAAATTGATGGTGCAACCAAACCAATAGAAAATATCCTTGTACTGGCACTTGGCTGTTGATCTTGCGGTGTAGACCATGCTTCGACCCATTTGGTGCAATAATCTATTTACGGCCACCATGTAGCAATTTTTGGCCCATGTTGTTGCGGGCTTGAATGGAGCCATAGAATCCGGTGCCCATTTCTAGAATAGCCCAAGAGGTAGCACTGATTTCATCGGCATTCGATATCAATCAGATTGCTGACCCAATCTTTGGCACATTTCTCACCACTATGCAAACTATCAGGCATCCTTTTGCAGTGTTGGCTAACAAAGTTGGACCTGTAGCTCCCGCAAAGTGGCCGTTTGCCACTCCACAATGTGCTTCTATGAGCACTACTTCTTGTTCATGCGGGAACACACATCTGAGCAACCCGTCCATCAAATGCATTGATTAAATTAACCAACCACCACTTGAAATCCGTGCCTCTCTCGTGCCTCCACAAAGCCATGATCCCTTGTCAGATATTGCGGCATAGTTCTTGAGGTCATAAGAAAAGTAATTCATCATACCATGACCATGGGGTTTCTAGACGTACCTCGTCCGTGTTTCTTTTTGCAGACAGCAAATGCCATGAAAACTTCACTGAGCTCAACATCTAGAAACTCGTCCTCAATGCTGCGGGCTCGCTAGACTCCAAATGAGACAGAAAGTCTACAATCACATGTTGCGATACTTCTTCAAAGTCGAACTCTTGGAGAAGTAGCATCCAACGTGCCAATCGACCGGTAAGATTCAACTACTTGAACGGATACAGTAGTACAAAATGGTCCACATGGATCATGAAACTACGACCCAAGAGATAATGCCGAAATTTCTTCATTGAAAAGATTATCCCCATACCTTCTCATTCTGTCACTAAATAGTTCCTCTCCACTACGAAGATCCTGCGGCTAGCATAATAAATGAGCCAGCACCATCCCACCATCTCTTCCTGCATCAACACATTGCCCACTGCTTGATCAGATGCATCCACAAAAACATGGAACATTTTGTCCCAATTTTAAGCTTTGGCTCCACATGTGCCAGAGCATTTAACAAAATGGCCATGTGAGCTAGGAACTCTAGGTGTCGATCGTGCCACTGGCTCTAGCCCAAAAACTGCAAACACTCCTTTGGATTTGATGGTGCATGTCCTTGCATGATCACCACCACTTTGTTGGGGTCTACTGCAATGCCCTCTGCACTAATGACATGGCTAAGCAAGTGGCCACTATAGACTGCAAATGGACATTTCATTGGATTGAGGCTAAAGGATACTTCCTAGAAGCGTTCAAAACATAGACATAGATGTTCCAAGTGACTCGACTGCGCTTTGAACACACTAAGGTCATCCAAGAAGATCCGTATAAACTCTGTCAAGTATGGTCCGAAGGTCTCCCTGCATGTCTCTCTGAAATGTGGATGGGGCATTCTGCAACCCAAACCACATCATGGGACATACATAACGATGATGGATGTTGTCTTGGGTTGATCTTCTAGGGACATCATGATTTTATTGGAACCATTGTACCTATCCAAAAAGGAATAGACCTTATGCCCCACCACCTCATCCAACATCGAATCCATGTATGGAAGGGGAAATGGGTCTGGCACTGTTGCGGCATTCAACTTTTAATAATAAATGCAAATTCACAATTTCTTGTTCTTTTTGGGCACAATGACAATTGGGGAGATCCACTCAAGATTCTCAATCAACAATATGAACCCCACTTGAAGAAGGCACTCCAACTCCCACTTAACTTGCTTTGCCAAGTGCAGATTCATTTTGTATCTTTGCATTTGTGTTGGGGTCAATGTTGATAAAATGTGGGGTCGAGGCCCCGCCATGCAAACACATCTGCAAACTTTGTCAACAACAATGACACCAATGCTGTTTAGAATTCCTTATCTACCAAAGTGCTAATCTTGACTAGTTTGGAGCTCCATTTGGCTCCCAAAAAGACTCTATCAAGGACGTCTTCCTAGAAATGGGTGACTTGATTCATGCATTCCTTAAACACCCTTTCCTGCTCAAATACGTCCCACAAATCCAAATCCACAGTGACACATGGGGCTACGGTAGTGGAGTTGCCATGCTTGCAAAAGCCCTTAACAGCATGTACTTCGCGGAGATTGCTTCTACATCCATTATGAATAGAGGCATGAAATCTAGATTTTCTAGTAGGAACTCCTCTTTCTCATTATTGTCTAAGATGTCAACCATGTTGACCATTTCTGCCAACACTAGTCATACTATTCCGTCCAACACGCATGCTGTTCCCATCAAAATGTAGACTTTTTCCTTCCCTCTCCGTAGCGACAATGTGTTGAGCTCTCAATTTTGCTTAACTCTTGCTTGCCGAAGCCATGGTCTGCCCATAGAAAATTGTATTCTTGATTGGGCGCCTCCATGTTGAGTACACAAAAGAGATTATGATTACAACAATATACACTTGTGAGATCTCTCACACAAGAAGAGCAAGATCTCCCTGACGAGCTCTTGGATGGGAGTAAAAGGCTGAGAATTGAGCCCTCTTGGTGTGAAGGTGAGCGATGGAGATAGACTTTGACCGGATAGCCTGTCCTCTCCAACTCACTATGATATCACATGAGAGACCCAAGATCTAGCAAGACAGTATGCATGATGCTGGCCTTGAGGAGCTGGCAAAAGAGAATGACACATCAACTTGCTCACCTAACAATCTACCAATAGGCTCCCTTGACTTCAACAGAGGAGTAGATGCACCTGACAATGCACAAGAGGCTCATGCATCAAGTGGCACAACTCCAGAAGCAGAGAAAGTTAATCAAACAGGTAAAATTGTGTCAGCATGCATTGAGAAGAGGATCTAGAGGACACTGAAGATTTCTTGTTTGCGCATGCACTTGTTGGGTTTTTACAAAGGCCATGCCCGCCAGTAGCTTACTTAGAGAGCTAGTTTCACAATAGCTGGGTGAAGAAGGGGATTGGCATGGTAAATGTGCACTTTTGGCATCAAGGATACTTTATCTTTCTGTCTAAAAGCCCAAAAGCCACGTCTAAGGTCATTCAACATGGTCTTTGGAATATAAGAAACCAACCTCTATATTCAGAGAGGTGGTCTCCTTTTTTCAATCTTGACATGCCCCATTGTACCAAGCTACCCATGTGGGTAGAACTCCCAAACTTACCTCTTTCTCTCTTCAACCAAGCAGGATCGCTTTGCAAGTCCTTGGGAAATGCCTCAAGTGTCGAGAGGGAATAGTTTATTAACCCGAGGGGAAATCCTCAAGTTTATGTACAGCTCAACCTTGCCGCTACAAACCTCACAGAGACCTTGCTACTGCTCAATAGAAGAGGAGACGTTGTAAGGGAACAAACCCTGATTTACAAAAATCTTCTAAATTCGTGTTTTCTATGTGGTCTATCGAGTCACACAGTTAAAAGTTGTCCCGTCAAGAAATCTAAAGCTAAAACTCCAACAAAGCAACCTATAACTGCTACATAGGAGAAGTGGATGCCAAAGAGCACCTTCCCTCTCCCTTCTAATCAAGCCCCTTCTAGTTCTTCTCAGAAGTTGGCTAGAAATGGGATCACCAAATATACCTCCCCTCTCTAGATTGAACAATATCCTTCTGGTTCTTCCCAGAAGTTGGCTAGAAAAGAGGTTACTAAAGGTAAAACTCCTATTGGTAATAGAAATTTTACTTGCCAGGATGGTCCTGCTCTACTTGTCAACAACTCTTTTAATGATTATGAGGTCACACCACCAGAGGATATGCTTATTGAAAAAGCCAATAGCAAAATGGGCAAGGGATGATCCAAGTACTTTGAGGCTGAGGTGGTGAAGAGCTCGTGAGGAGTGATGATATGCTTTCTAAGGAGGTAGATTCAGAAGAGGAACTCCCTCCCCACCTGAGCAGTGAGAAAGATATTGCTGTCAAAGGGAAAGCTGTGGCTCAGCTTCACTCTAAAAGAAGACTCTCTCATGCTAAGGACCCTATTATAGTTCCTAAGAGCCCTAACCCCATGGCCAAAAAGGGAAAAAGGAAGCACGTTAAATAAATCAATGTCTTTCCTCACACTCAACGTGTGTGGACTAACTGACCCTACTAGAGGGGGTCTGCTGATCTCTAGGTGGTTGAAAGAGTATCTCCTCTCTCCCACATTTTTATCTCTGTAAGAGGTCAAATGTACAAAAACGGACCCTGAGTCTAGACTAAAATCTATAGACAAGAGAAGAAAGTGGTTTTTCATGGACCATGAGGCTGGAAAGGGAGGCACAGCCATTGGCATCCTTTTTGCATTATGAACAAATGGTCAGTAATGTTATTGCTGACATGGATCACATATGGATTACACTTAAATGCCTATGGAATGGTTTTCGCTTCTAGGTGGTCGCAGTTTATGCTCCCACTAATGCTCAGGATTGCGTCTCTGCTTGGCAGTCAATAGAGGAACTAGATGGAAATGCCTTCTTGATGGGAGACTTCAATATGGTAGAGTTCAGAAAGGATAGATGGAAGGGCATGGGCACTCTAGTAAGGGTGCAGGTGTGGGGGGACCTCAATGATTTCAGGCATGAGAGTGATTTCTAGCAACATACAGTCAATGAACCTCAACAGATACTAAAGAATGCAATAAAGCCTAGAGTAATTATAAGGGCTCAGTGGGGTTAGACAGAGTTAAAGAGACTATTGAGGCTATAGAGCTAAGGGCAAGACAGGGATACATTAGTGCTCAAATAGAATTGCTACAAGTTGACTTACTGAGGTTGGAAAGTGCTAGATTGCAAGATACACGGATCTATCTAAGAGATTGGTGGGCTGGGAAAATGGTTAGACCAACCAAGGAAGTTTTCAATTTGATCAGACATAAGAGAGCTAGGGAGGATATTCCCTTCTTGGACGTCGCAGACTCCCAGTGGGCTCAAAGTGAGACTTAGAATGTTGACTTCATCACTTCTCATTTTCAAAAGTTGCTTTCACCTTCTATACTTGTCATAGCGGAGATCTGCCTAGCTCGAGACAAATGCTGGAGGGCCAAGAAAAATCGACTCCATTATGAACATGCTCAACTTGAGGCCCCGTTGTCTCTGAAAGAGCTAAAGGATGCCATCATGTCTATGAAAGATGGGAAGAGCCCTGGGGAAGATGATCTTCCCATCGAGTTCTATAAAACCTTCAGGGAGGTTGTGGGTCCTCGTCTCCTTCCAGTTTGGTAGGAGAGTCTTCACAACTAGCATCTACCTGAATATCTCAATGGTGGCATTATTAAACTCATCCCCAAGGGTGGTAGGGCAAATTTACTTAAGAATTGGTGCCCACTCACAATGCTTAATTGTAGCTATAAGATTATAGCGAAGGCCATTGTGATGTAAAAAGTTTGTATATCTTTTGGACTTCATAATATAAACCTGCATTTTAACCCCAAAAAAAAGTATTGGCGTTGGTCCGTCAACTGTCAAATTGACTAGTGATACAATGACCTTGACAAGAGGTCATCGTACCTCTATGATCTCAATTTTTTTAGAAGCCTGAGAGCCAGAGATATCCCTGGCTTACAAGTCCAACAAAGCACCCACCCAAGTCGACCAGCAAACTAGAGATCCCACCTAGTAAGGTCCAAGCCTAAACATCTGCCCCCACCAAGCCATTACTCCAGGTGGAAAGGCTAGTATCTCAACAATGCTTTCATCCTTCAAGGACATCATCACCAAATCACCCGAAGGGGAACTCTATTGCCACTAGGCTCCGCTGTAACCACCACATTGCCGATCCCAACCCGTACCTCTTCAAGTTAGGGGAAAGGACAATGTTGGGTCCCCCAAAGGGCTCTCCAACATCCAACAAACGAATTTTAGCATGTAACTTTTCTTCCACCCTTACTTACTACACCAAGTTGGGTGCAAGCTCATAAACGCAGGAAGAATCACAAAAGGAGATGCGCAATAAAGCCCAAAAAGAAAAGGAGTCACCCAAGATGGATCCCTAGGTAGCTGCTAGAAGCTCAAGGCTACTATAAAGGCAATAAGTATAGTTGGCTACCCAAGACCTACCACACAGCTTCATCCAACAACAAGGTAGCAGTAGTACCACAAGAACCTTCCTCTAAAATGGAGGTAATTTCACAAGAACCTATTACTCACCCATCAAAGGAAAAAACCACTTTAGTAATGTCATAGGCGATCCCCTTTTACCCTCAAATTCTTATCCTCAATAGCAAGGACATGCTAAAGTGGATTGAGAGATATGAAACAGCCAAAGCAACAAGAGCAAATGATAGGGCAAGATTTAGAGTCGTGCATAGGCGAGCGCTACCATATCCATGAGATCTTGCTCTTCTCCCAAAAGATATGTCAATGGATTAGCTACTACAAGAGGCTCTTCGTAAAGTCAAAGATGATGGGGAGATAATAGCCAAGTGAGAGCAAGATTTTGCATGAGGATGTATGATACATGTGAGCTTCTTACCTTTTGACTCAATTAATTTATTCATGATCACAATCACTTTAATAGAATGCATCCTCATTGTTTTAATGATGTCCTTTTGTAGTACAAAAAGTGGGGTGCATTATGGTCATATGGATGCCATCTTCATGTGGAACTCATCGATTCAAAGAGAGTCACATATGATTGTGGAGTCATGGCCAACTTCATACAAGATAGTTGAGTGAGTGCTTTTGATACTAATTTTCTCTCCTCACAATTAGATTATTGTGGGACCATACATGAAATCTATGAAGTTGATTTTAAACAATTTAGCATTTCTTTGCCATAGACTCCACCAACCTATGGGTCGATGAAAAGGATACCTTTGTTCTACCTGAGCATTGTGAGTAGGTACGTACCAATGAATTTATCAGGTTAATGCCTTCATTTTTAAAGAATTGGTACATGTTCAAATTCATTTACATAATATGAGCATCCATTAATACAATTGATGGAGTTCTTGAACATAGGTGGTCTTCCATCCAAATTGTTCTGATCCACAATGGTGGGATCTAGCCCGGCTTCCTTAGACAAAACATCCAAGATACATTTGCTATCTAAAAATTAGGAGAACATGTAAGATATTAAAGAGGGGAAGGTGAGTGTTCAAGATTTGTTGTTGTTGTCTATAGTACTCAAACAACAATTATAAGATGGGGAGAAAGTGTGTTTCATTGGCCATAACTCCTGATAAAGGTTCTATAAAATTTGCAAGACTCTGTGTGAATTTTTAGGTGCAAAAGGTAAACTAAACACACTCAAATGTGGAAGATGATGACTATTTTCATAGTAGATCTACTCAATATGTTCTAAGAAAAAGAGTACTATGGGGGAGTATGAGTGTCACATGATAGGATCTTGTAGTGATCTGACTTATAACTTTAAGAAACTTTTGTCTCACAGTCTACGTCTATTTTGAAGTGGCCTTTTATGTTGAAATAACTTGGAGACCTGTCAGTTTCTTTGTAATTTGTAATGGAAACTATTGCCAATTTTATAGGCAATTGCTATTGGACCCATAAATTAATGATGGAATTCGGTTTGAACATTTTTGAGTATTTTGCTGAACATGATGCATTTTTTAAAGCAAGAACAAGAACAAATGAGAATCATGAGTCAGTCTTTAGTCAATTGATGCTTAACATATGATTGATGACAATATGCATGAATGAACTAACGATCTTGGATGCAATTATCTACTCCTATATGAAAACAATTCATAGGCATTACAAATACATCCTCTCATGCCAATTTACCTTGAATTGGCATGATTTTTTAAAGCATAATAATACATAACTATTAACACATGTTTAAAAGGGTCTTCAATTATGCAACCCATGTTTTTGAAGACTTCAACTACACATCTCTCTGTTTCTCGTAAAAAAGCCTTTGATGTGTCTCTCTTTACCCTAATAATGATAGGTTCTATTATCTATACTTCCACTCCTTGTAGTTCTGCTCTTTCCTCACCACTACACCTTCGTCCTTTTTTCCAATGCTTACCTCTCGACGTTTCGCGGTCATGGGCAAGACATCTGTCGATACGGCATGCGGGGGGTTGTTTGTCAGTATTGGTGTCGGTATATACCAACATTACTAGATAGTGTCAATATATATCGACACCACTAGTGTTAGTAAATATTGACACTAATAGAATAAGTTTTACCAGTGTTGGTATATACCAACACTGGTGCAAAATTTCCATACTAATGAAAATACAGAATGTTGTTTGCAATAAGACCCAAAATAATTTCTTGCTACAAGTATTCACTTGAAAGATAAAAAATCTAAGCAAATGTACACCAAGTTTGAGATCAAAATACTCATGTATTCATGGTGAACTCAATATGCAAATGTACGTAATGCCACTATAAGAGTGAACTCAATATACAAATGTACATAATGCCACTATAAGAGTGAAAGGGGCAAAGATAAATAGCCTTGGAGATGGCAAAAGAATCAATTAGTAGGATTTACACCAATGGTTTCATATCTTGAGCCAAGTCTAGCGTGCCAAAAAAGTCAATCTCTAAGTGTATAGTCAATTGATCACCTATATCATCATTGTCTGTTGTATCTCTACCTAAGACTTATCCTCTAATTCATTTATTTGTTCAATACTGTCAGGTGATACATAATCCCATATTCTTCCCCAATGTCATGATCCACCTTCCTCCATTACGATGTCATTGTATGCACTTTCTTCTTGGCCCATATCAAGGTCTTCATCTTTTTCCCTAGATCCATCGGGATTAACTAGATCCAGTGGCGGCATCTCTGTATCCACATATTTATCTTCACAAGTATGTTTACTTTGAGGAGCAACTTGGATCACATATGTTATATAGTACCTGTTAGAAAAAGTGAGAAATTACAAAGGACTGCCTTTCTTAGCTGCATTGTTCTCCACTACGGTAATCGCTGCATACGTAACAACTTCACCCACCCATGCACCCATCACATCTCATCGCTATGCTTGCAAGGACAACAGAAAATAGCACTAACGTATGCCATGCCTGATGTGTTCCCTGCTAGCTTCTTGAATGAAGGAAGGAAGGTTGTATAGGGAATGGGCCGGGGAGGCCTTTCCTACGAGGAAAGTGCCCAGCCCATTGGCAAGTGGCTTGTGGTCGCTAGCGGTCATCCTTTCCATGGTCCATTCGCCCACGGAGGTGGTGGTGCAGTAACTGGAGTGGTATGTGGAATGGGACGCGTGTTGTCTTTGGATTGGGGTGGTTGTTTTTGCGGTTTTGATTGGGGCGTGGTGTTTATTCTAAACCAATTGATTGGTATCTGTTGGTGCTTCGAGGCTTCGTTGTGGTTGCTGCAGGTGTTTGTGGCTTCGTTGTTGGCTTTGTTCATGTTGCTTTGTTAGGAGTTTGTTGGCTTCATTCGGGTTGCTTCGTTGGGAGGTTGTTGGCTTTTTTCGCGTTGCTTCTTTTGCACTTTGCTGGCTTGAGGTGTTGTGCTGCTGTCAAAGCTGCGTTTTTGTTGCTTTGCCATGGCAAAAATGCCTTCTTTTGATCTATGTGCTATGGACAGCTCTGTTGGCATTGTTTCTTTGGGGGAAGTTAGAGAAATGGATGTAGATGGGGGTGGAGGTTCTAGTGTTGGTGCTCTAGATGATGGCGGGAATACATTTGATCCTAGTGGAGTCCCGTTTCTAAATGTCGATCTTGAGATGATGTCTAAGGTTTGTAGGGAAGGTGAGAATTGTAGTGTAATGAAGGATGAGTGGTCTCGCAGGAGGTTTGATGAATGGAGGAAGAGTAGGGGTTTGGATTGCTCGATGGATTTGAGGGAGTTGAATAGTCTATTCCAGGTGCCCTTTCTTCAAGTGGTGAAATTGAATCATGAATGGAAAACTTTATCTGGTGGAGAGTCTCATGAACATGTTTCGGTGCTTTGGTAGGATTCTACGAAAAGAACATGAAGTCCAAATTTCTTTTACTGGTGTGGTGGAGATCCCTTTCAATATTTGTGTTAATCCTATTTTTTGGTCTCGTCATCAGAAGAGTTTGGTTGCTCCTATGATTCGTTCGGTGAGGCAAGGTTGTAGCAGGGTGTGATTGCAGGAATTGTGGGATGCATTGGTGATATTCTTGAATTTGATAAGGCCACTAGCCCTGATGGCCTGATAATAGAGTTCTATGTGGCATTAATGGCATGTAAACAAAACGTGGACACTACCTAGCAACTAAAAAGACCAAGGAAAGGATGATCCTTGGCAACATCGAATTCAGTGTGAGTTCTCCTCGGGGTTTTCAAAGGCATTTGGTGTTTTACTACCTAAGCCAATTCTATGTTCGTGGTGGTGCGGAGCTTTACATTCTACAGAGAAACGAATATGTTTTTGGGAGCGATGTCGTCAGAGATTTTCTGGAGTATGTTAGATTTTTTGTGATTTTCGGGTTTATTTTGAGCATTGATTTGTGTTTAATCGTTTTTGTTTGTAATTATTGCATGTTTATAGGTATGTTGAATCTGGTATGTTTAATCGTTTCTGTGTGGAATGGTTTGTATGTTTGAATGTTCATCTGTTTTCTGTGTGGAATGGATTTGGAGTTGCAGGTATAGCGAGAGGTTGTCAAAGAATTATAAAGTTGATCTAAAACATTATAAGGAAGAGGATTTCTGTCCTCCTGTTCATGTTCGGCGGGAACCGTATGTGGTGCTGACCCATTCTCACTATCAGAAGCATTTGCCTGATCAGGATGTTGATAATGCGAATTTGAGATTCTTGGGGGATTCTTGTTCCTACAACCTATTTCTAATCCACATGGAATGGTAGGAATTTTGAAATTTTCTTTGGTTGGGATCAATTTTTATTGCATTTTGTGAATGTGTGTACAATTGGAGTTTTATTGAGTGCTTGTTGTTTGGGATTTTTGTGCAGGTCTGGTATAATTGGAATCGTGTGGGAAGGAAAACCTTGGGGTCCATTTTTTGTGACATGATGCGTTCCTGTGGTTTGGAAGTTACTAATATTTCAAATCGCAGCTTGCGCAGCACATAACTGAGTCATGTGATGCTTTGTAACGTGCCGATTGATGTAGCAATGCTGATTACGGGTCATAAAACTGTGGATACTTTCAAGCGTTATGATCGTAGTTCTGATTGTCAAGTTCAAGATCCTTTTGACGTGTTGTCGAATCCTTACGATAGTTTTGGTAATTTGAGAGTATAGTGAAGTTTTGAAGAAGAAGATTGATGAATACGCAAGCAGAGTGGATGGTGTTTATCCTATTTCTAATGATGGAGGGGATCGTGGAGAAACTGAGAGTTTCGTTGATGCGAGATTTTGTTTTGGTTGTCTACGAATATTTGAATGACTTTTTGCTTTTTTCAGGTATCTGTTCAGCGGATTTGGTGGATAATAACACAGATGGCTTTGGTGTTGTGCCATAGGTTGATGTTGATTCGCATGTTCTTGTTTCTTATGCACTTGGGAGTCTTTGCCTTGGTGGTTTGGGTGTGCATGTTGATGCTTCTATAGGGAAATTTCATGTTGGTAGTGCTTTTGGTGGTAATGTTGGTGTTGTGGATGGTTCTATTGTTGGAAGCTATTCGTGGGGCGATGATTCTGGTGGTCTAGTTTTCGGGGGCTCTGGTGGTGTGAAAGCTGATGCTGCGGAGGATCTGCTTAATTCTTTTGTTGTTACTGAGAGTATAGTTGCTGGTGTTGTTGGAGATAATTATGGTGGTGCAACTGTTGATGTGGAGAAGTCTGCAGGTGGAAGTGTTGCTGATGCTTCCATTATTGTGGGTGTGGAATCTGGTGTGGGAGTTGGGGTTCAGTGCCTTGATGTTTCAGCTGGTACCGCGAGGAGGGCCTGGCTAAAGTTTTGGAGATGTTTCATGGAACTCTGATTCGTCTGATATGAGGTTGATAGAGGAGAATTGGCCTCAAGGTGTTGGAGCTTTGTCTTTGGAGAATTGCAATGTTGTTTTGGGGTCGTGTTTACTGGAGCAGCCTGTATTTAAAAATTGTGTGATAAAATTTGTGTGGGGGACTCGAAAGAAGATGTAATTTTCTATGGAAAGAAGATATATTCTGGTGGAGCAATTTCAGAGGTTTTCTGTTGGAACAATTTAAGATAGTTTTTTGTATATCCATGTGATTTTATAGTCACTGGATCTTGTAAATATTTTGGAATACTTTTGGATCATTAGATGTTGTAAATATTTTGATGTAATGGACAATATAGATATTTCATACTCTGTGTTATTTTGTTGTGTAAATTTTTATTTGGTTTGTAATTTGTTAGATTTTTTTAAAAATGTGGTAATTTTCTATATGATTGATTTGTTGTGGTAAATTTGTTTGTTAATATGGCTTGATATGTGTTTTGTATGGTTCGCATTTTGTATGGTTAGGTTGGAAGCTAGATGTTGGTTAGGTTATGGTCTGCTAGCATGGCTCTCCTAGAGACAGTGCTTAAGGATTGAGTTCACCCAAGTTTTGTGATTATTTAATTTTTAAAGGGAATTTTCAAAATTCCTAAGCTCTACTTTTTTTAAAAGTTTGTATGTGCTTTTTCCAACATGCCTATAAAAGTTTTCACTGCTCCATCAAAGTGTCATCTTGTTGAGATTGGAGATTGGAGATCATGTTTGAATTGGGAGCTGTGCAGTGTTCATCCTTGAGATTGGAGATTCGGTGTTGAGATTGGAATTTGGGAGCTGTGCAAGAGAGCACAAATCCACGAGAAGGTATGGTCCTTTTTCTCGTTGTCTTTGTTATTACTGTCATAAGTTTCTCGTTTTGTGTTTGGATACGTGACTTCTTCTGAGTAAACCATAGGTATCTAGTGAGAATTCCTCCGCTACCTTCTTCTCCTCTTCCAATCCCTTCCTCTGCTACCTTCTCCTCTTCCAAGTTCCAACCCCTGCCTTGTTTTCTTCTTTGAAATCGTCTCTTCTACACCTTCATCTTGGACTTCTTGCCTCCTCGCCCTCGCTTGGTCCCATGACCCCCTGGCTTCATGCTTCCCACCCCCATATGCTCACTGGGACTCTCCATCTACGCTCATCCGACCAGTAGCATCCTTAGATGCTCCTTTCATGGACTGTGGTAGGTGTAGCCTAGGTCTAAAGCTACTCCCCAACGGCTTCTAATTGCTCAACCCAGACTAGATTACTGCGTCAAACGTAGAAGTGGTAGAAACGGCCACAGATGCAAAAGAGATCTATACACAAATGCAGCACCAAGTGTTTGACCTTCTGATTCATCTACACAATACTAATCCAGCTGGTGTGGAGAATTGATCTCATCCGTCTAGAGATAAGGCATCATCAAAAGAGTGGAACGTAGAATAGGATCTGGCAAGACCTTTGAGCTTTTGGGTTCTTCAATTTAGGAGACAAAATATATATGAACTTTTGTGGAGAGCTGCAAGCATGAGGAGCACAAGAGCAGTGGCTACGGTAGTGGTGATTGGTAATATGCTCAATGGTTGGGACAGTGCAGCACTTGCTGGCAAGATCTTTGAAACCTTATTCTATTTGGTCATGTAATGAACTTTGAACATCATTGTGGTACCAAGTGGGATGAAAGTGAATGTATTTCAGTCGTATATGCAGACTTAGGATCATGAAATCATTCCTACATATCTTCCATAGATAATATAGTAGACAATATCAAGGCTGGTGTTTTAAGTGAAGAGGGCGAGATAAATGATGCATTGCGGCCCCATATAAACCTTCAAGTTGGTTTATATCTTTCAGTTTTGGATTTGTGATTTAGTTCGGCATTTATATTTCTGTATTTTGCATCGCTGCTCATGATATCCCTTGCTGTTGGTCAGAGGGCACAGGCACACACCATGCCCACAGAGACATAGGCCGACACCTTTAGTCATATTCACACGTGTACTAGTAGCATGGTTCAATTTAATAATGTGAATAATGTATGCATTTATTTCTCGCTTCATCTATAATATAAGTGACCCCCGTTTTTGTTTGCAGTCATTTTAGCTCAACCTCTTTGGAATTTTCTCGTCTCTTAAAATAGAATAAACCTTCATTTCAATGTGCCCTGCATTGTGAAGATTGGAAGAGCCCTTTTTTCCCGGCACCATATTGTTTCCTTTGTATATTTATGGAAGGCTTGGTTATGCTCTCCAGGACCTTTTGACCATTAGTTTTCTGCAACTAGAGCTGGTAGAATTTTAGCTCAACCTCCCAGGAATTTGCTCATATTTTAAAATAGAATAAAACTTCATTCCAATGTTCCCTGCATTGTGAAAATTGGAAGAACCATTTTTCCCTGGCACCATATTGGTTCCTCTACATATTTACGGAAGGCTTGGTTGTGCTCTCCGGTACCTTTTGACCATTGGTTTTCTGTAACTAGAGTTGGTAGACAGCGTGGTAATGAGTTTACTCCTAGGTATGTGACTATGCAAGCCTTTCTTCAGGAGAAAGCATGTAAGCCATGATGTCCTGATCTGGAAAATTGTGGGAGGGAATAATTATCCACACAACTGTAATGTACACGGGTCAAGTTGGTATCCCTTTTTATCAATGCTAGTTTGGGAGATATACCTCCTTGCTCCAACTGCATTGTTTTGGAGGTTGGCCGCCCGCTGTTGTGCATATTGAGCCCTCCTTTTCTTTAGATTCTCTTAACAAATCAAGGAAATATTGATGGAAAACTCCAATGTATACTCCACACTAAGGAGTTTCCCATATTCAGGTTTACTAAAAAACTAAATAATGTTGATCTAGATAGGTGTGAGATGGAAGATCCAGATGGGTGTGCTTCAATCAACAAAAGGTAGCAGCGTGTTTATCTATCAACTTTATCTTCCAAGTCCTTATGGATGTTGTCATCTAATTTTGGGGACACTAGTAAGCTAGGTCAGACAAATTACCTCCTGATTTGGTAGATGGAGTTCATCAGGTAATTAGTAGAATGTTTTATCTATCAAGTTTCTTCACGGATGCTGTGAGGACAATGGCAAGCTAGATAGGACAGATTATCTAATGTGGAAGGTGAAGTTCAGGAGCTACATGGTGCCAAGGAACCTATGGAAGGGGCAACCACAAACAAAGTAATTTCTTGGCTAAGGTTTATTTGGGGAAACCATGTGGGCTGCACAGTCTGGCATGTGGCATTGACAGAGGCACAACATTAGGGCACATACTCAGGCTGGTATAAGTGGGTAGCAATTGGAGGCTACAATGGAGACTCGTTGGCCTGTTTTACGCAAGCCAAAACGTCTGCATAGGAAATCAGTTGGGCCCTGTATAGGACAGGTTAGGGCAATAGGCTGGATGACCTGGCACAACCTTGGGTGATAGCAGACCCTGGCTAGGTCAAATGAAGAGCTAGTTGGCCTCATTCATATTGATGGAATTCTAGGCCAGTTGGCCATTTGGGGATTAGCTCTATCAAAGGTTTCTTGTTGGGAGGCATAAGGAAGTCAGCCTAGTGCATCCGGTTTTCAAACCAACATTCAGGTTGGAGAGCAACGGGACTGCATGTGCAAGTAGGAATGCTCTTTGTTGAGAAAATACTGAAGCCTACACAAGGCATGAGGCAGTTTGGAGGAGTTCCATAGCAGAGGGTGCAGCATACTTCAGTTGTTCTAATTCTTTGGTTGTTGCTTTGGAATTGAATAACGTTTGTCTGTGCTTTAGTGGAAAGAAAGGAATTCGGAATTGGGTAGGGCCTTTGCTTCCCATTGGCAATGCAGGGAATGGGGCCTTTGATATGCCTTCACCACTCCAATTATATCCAAATCAAGCAAGACTTCTATGCAAAATTGGTTCTTCAATGAGGGGTCACAGTCCTCAATGGGAATCCAGTGGGATCTCGACATATAGCTCTAGCTCACAACTCAAACTCAAGACACCATGTAAGAACAATAATGACCTAGTATTAATCACCAACCTTGAGCGCACGGTCATCTAATAATTTGCCATCGCTTCACATTTGTGTACACATGAACAATTTTAGATGATCTGAAAAGAACACAAATAGATGTACATCCAAAACTGTATGCATCGATGTATAGAATCAGGTACCAAACCGGACCTGTCATGTAGCCAACCACTGCAGCACACATCTGCTTATGTTAGGTACCATGATGGGCACGTATGTTGCACCCTCTTGGCTGTAGGGGCTCCTCCAATCTATTGTGTTCCCCTTTGTAGGATTCCATAGCTGCTCAAGGATAAGATTTTAATGCTCGATATGCTCACCATTTGTGCACACCCAATTGCTCTCTTGCTTCCCAACAGAGTGTTGGTATGCACACTGGATTGCCTTGGAATATTGCATCACAGTCGCTCTCCAATTGGGCTGTTGATCTGCACATAGTGGACTGCTCTGGTTGAGTCCTTAATGCTCCTCCTAGTTGCTCTTCAACTTGCTATTGATGTGCATACTGGAGTCCATCCAAAGGGGCTCCTTATGTAGGGCTCTAGGTCTTTCCTATTTGGTCGACTAGGCCATGGATTAATCACTACCACAAATGATACATTTGATGGCAAGCTGTTTGGTCTATGAAAGATGCTCTGGGAGCTAGTTCAGTAAGTCCTGATGGTTTGGATGAACAAACTCATTGGTTAGCAAATAGAGACGTTGACATCAGGAGTATGGTGCCTTATTATTGTTCTTGCATACCCTCCGATGTAGCATGAAAGTATATATTGATTTGTGGTTGCTTTCTGGTGTGCCTGGAAGTGGATGTCCTAGTGTAGGGGGTCCTTGTTGTTGATGGGTTTCTACTTTCTTTGCTGTTAGTTTGAAACCAAGTGCAATTTTGCAGAAGTATTGGCTCATAGATAGCATCTTTTCCCAGATTGCTTTGCACACGTGTTTATGGAGTTGAAGCGATACATGGAGGCAATTTTCTAGGACATCATGGTTTCAATTTCAGGGGGATCCTTGCTCTTGTTGACAACTCTTGCTTGACTTTTCTATGTGTTAAAGAATTAGAAAGTCAAGGTGTAATTTCAGATACCGGTGTGAAGGGTGCATCAACTTTTAATGTAGTGCTGCATCAACTTTTAATGTAGTGCTATCTTGCAAGAGTATTTCATAGCTTACTCTTTTGAGGAGTCTTAAACATCTTGGTAGGCCATGCAACAAGCGCTGCCACAAATGATACATTTGATGGCGTGTTATTTGGTCTCCTGTCTTTGAAACATGCTTTGGGGGCTACTTCATCTCAAGAGGGTTGCAAGTTATGATGGTTTGGATGAACAAACTCGTTGGTTAGAAGATTGCAGATGTTGAGACCATAGCTATTGGGCCTTAATTGTCTTGCATGCCCTCTGGTGTTTCTTGAAAACTATATATTCATTTGTGATTGCTTTCTGGTGTTGCTTGTTTCATATTAGGGTATTTTGTTGGCAGCATGGAACTGGATGTCCTGGTGTGGAGTCTGACATATGACACAGGACTGGATGTCCTGGTGTGGAGTATATGACACAGGACTTGAAAAAAAATTGCAACTTGGCTGCTCCGTGTTTGAAAGGTAAATGTCGGAGTAAAGTGGTCAATTTTTCTCTTATTCTTGTGAAAGGGAATAGTGATTTGTAAATCTAGTCGCACGAGAGGCTACTGCAGGCCATGATACTACCGACCACCACACAAGAACACTTTCAGATGAGATGGAAAGAACACAAATGGATGTATGGCCAAAACTGTATGCATTGATGTACAAAATTAGGTACAAAACCTGACCTATCATGTAGCCAATCACTGTAGCACACATCCGCTTATGTTAGGTACCATGATAGGCATGTATGCTGCACCCTCTCGTCTGTAGGGGCTCCTCCAATCTACTATGTGCCTCTTTGTAGGCTTCAATAGATGCTCAAGGATGAGCTTTTAATGCTCAATATGCTCACCGTTTGTGCACACCCAATTGCTCTCTTGCTTCCCAATAGAGTTGTCACAGTTGCTCTCCAACTGGGTTGTTGATCTGCAAACAGTGGACTATTTTGGTTGAGTCCCTATGCACCTCCTAGTTGGTCTTCAACTTTCTGCTGATGTGCACATTGGATTCCCTCCAAAGGGGCTCCTTATGTAGGGCACAAGGTCTTTCTTGTTTGGTTGACTAGGCCATGAAACAATCGCTACCACAAATGATACATTTGTTGGCAAGCTATCTGGTTTTCAGTCTTTGAAAGATGCTTTGGGAGCTAGTTCATTTCAAGAGGGTTGCAAGTCATGATGGTTTGGATGAATAAACTCGTTGGTTAGCAGATTGGAGACGTTGACATCAAGAGTTTGGTGCCTTATTGCTCTTGCATACCCTCCGATGTACCTACTTATATTGATTTGTGGTTGCTTTCTGGTGTGGCTTGGTTTCTTATCAGGATATTTTCTTGGCATCCTAGAAGTTGATGTCTTGTGGTCTGAGGGGGATCTTTGCTGTGGAAGTTGATGACCTGTGGTGTGGGGGGGATCCTTGCTATTGTTGATCTGTTTCTGCTTTCTTTGCTGTTAATCGGAAACCAAGTGCCATTTTGCAGAAGTATTGGCGCATAGGTAGCATCCTTTTCCAATTCATAACATTCACTTCAATGCCTTGCTCTATGTTTTCCTTGGATTTTCTAATGAAACATGGGTTGATGTTAATTTAAGCAAGCGTGTTCACTCTAAAGACAATTTTGTAAGCACGTTTGAAGGTTGGTTAACAAGGTTGGTGCATAAATAGTGACCTTGAATACGTGTATGTATGTATTTTTTCATTCGTTATGTTTTTGTGCTAAAATCTCCTTCAATAACACATGCCAAGATGCTTGTGCCTACCCTCTGCTTTGGGGTATCCCTGCAAGGGTTTTGCTCAAATGGCACATGGGATTCACAAGTGCTGGCCAATGAATGTACATGTTCTCTTTCCAGTAGTTCTTTTCTTTTAGATGGGTTATTAAAGAATACATATTACTTCCATCTGCTTTGGGGTATTCTCAAAATGGTTTGCTCAAATGGCACATGGGGTTCATATATTAGGGTAAATGATGTTTTCATGTTGAAGTCTCTTTACATAAAAGGTGAGTAGAATCCTGCATGTTCCATCTGCTTTGGGGTATCGCTACCACTGTTGATCAATACTTCAGCAAGAACGAGGATTGTGGGAGAATTCAAACTAATGTCTGGGAATGTACTGGTTTTGTACGCACCAATAATAGATCTTGAAGACAAAGATCCATTAAGATCGTATTAGGAAAAATGGGAAAATCCCAAGTCTTTCTTTTTTTCGCACTCAAAATTTTGGGGTCTAAAAAAGAGGAAATTTGAAACAAATATGCATGGCATGAATTTGTGAAAAACATGAAATTTTGAGAGAAACATGAATTTGTTGAAAGCATGAATTTCGAAACAAACATGCATGGCATTAATTTTGAAACAAACATTCATGATTAGATATTGAAGTTGGTATGATCATTAGGTACAACTTATCACCAAAAGTCTATGGAATATTTGGCTCTAAATCTTTTTTTTTGTGTGCAAATTGCATTGTAGGTATTGCTTAGATGCTTGAAGATTTGACTTCAAATCCTTTATCATTGCATTTATTTCGAATTTTTAATACTAAAATTCACTTACATTTGCATGTTTTTTGTACATGTTGCATATTGGATATTACGCGAATGTTTTTAATGTGTGTTTTTCTTCCAACAAAAAATGAGAATGCTTTTTGCTTAAAATAATTTTTTTAATGCTCTTTCTTGCCTCTTGCTTTGCTTCATTCCCAGCAATCCAAATTATTTCTAAAGAGCCACATCATTAGGCATCTATATAATTATATAATACACATGGAATAAATTTACATCGTGAGTAAATGTCCCTCATGCTCTCAGACATTAAACATAATTAACAAAAACAACATAATGAGTCAATTCATATTGTTTTTGTTACAAGAAATTTGGACTACTTTAGAATAATGTCGTTTACATGCTTTACAATGGAGTCTATAGACTCTTGTGATGCTTCCTCTCAAGGCTATGTTGCTTTGGAGTTAGAACGGATCACAATTTGCAATCACGTCCTTTAATGATATGAATGTATGCTAGTAAAGCATTAGAGTTAGTACAATTCTTTGAAGCTTATAAACATTTTGTTATTTTCACTATCACGTTAATTTAAAACAAAACTTTATGCTAATTCTTTTGAGTAATAGGAAAAAAGAAAAGTAGCACCACTTATAGAGAAACCATATTTGTAATGGAGTTTGACAAATGGGATCATTTCTTACTTGTTCTCTTACTGCCATGTTGTCTTTTTCAATCTTCCAAAGGTTGAAGATAAATTCTTACAATTTTGCTTGCCATCCCTTAAGATTGCCTCCACATCACTCATTGAATCCGAATTGCGCATTGATTGTAATATGTTAAGTTCTGTAGACAATTTCCTTAGTGGTGTTGGTTTTCCCAATAACTGCTTCATTTGTTTTTGTTCATCATGCTTCAAAAAATTTGATGGTTTCTTCTCCTTGTTTGAGGAAAAGTAACTTTCTTCCTAAAATATTTTCGAAGGAGGAATACAACTCCATAAGTTTTGAAAATGCTTGATAACACTCTCAAAGTATCCATACAAGGGATGACCTAGTATCATTGGACATTGACCAAAGGGATTTGCTATGATAATTGATCGGACATCTAAAACATGTCTTAATTCGAGGAGATAAGACAATAATTTTTCTATGAGTTTAGCATTGCCTTGACTATGAAGGGTAAATGGCTCTGGAAACAAACAAGTTCCATGAGGATTTACACAACCTTTATATGAACTATCATCGATCAAGATAGTGTTTGTTTGATCATATTGTCATTTCCACGATTCCCACATGCTATAAATCGGCTTAAATAATGCTTCTACATTCTGCTTGTCTGGTCTAAACAATGGAGGATTTTGCCTTTTATAACATTCCTCTTGTCCCCATACCATAAAGAAAGGCAACTTTTTATTTGCTACCTCTTCTAGTAATTCAATTTTCAGCTTCGTACTCCACCTCAAGGCACAAGACCATTTGCCCACATTAAAGCGTTCTAGAAGAATGTGGAGAAAATCTATGCATCCATTTTGTAGCAATATCTTCTCTCTCCTAATGTTATAACATCTATTATCAGAGAAGATCTTATCAACCTTGCAAATTAAAGTCTAATATGATGGCTTGTTTTTGAATTCTACGAGTCTCCTTTGTATGGGATGAACCCTGTATGGATTCTCGCATTGAATAATTTGTTTAGGAGGACCATTCTATAGTTTCTCTTGAATCCTCTTCAGAAATGTCCATCTCAAGGTCCTCTTGTACTAGTAGAGTATTTGCATCATCCACATCATGGTTAAATGACTCATGTGAGCAACCACTAAATATATGCATAGATTCCCTTTGTTCATCTTGTTTCAGTTGAATACATTCACTTAATGTGCAATGTCCTACACTATGGGATTCTTCTAATGTGGAATGAGCCACAATCCTATGGGGATTGTTAATATCTAAGTTTTCATGTACATGAACACTTCTAGAAGGATCTTGTATATCTTTATCTTCTTGAACATTTTTCTTGACAGTAGTTTTTAATTGAGAAGCTCCTGTCAAGTACTTATATGAAAAACAATATAAGTTGCGTTATTTATATATTAAAAAAACTTAAAATAAATTGTGTCAATTAAAATAAAGCAACCTAGGGGTGCAAGGACTATTTGTTTTCCTTAGTGCTCTTCATATCATTGCAAATTGCATTTACATATATTTTGAACACATAAGAAAAGTTTAACAAAAGGACTATGTTAAAAATAACAACTAATATCAAACTCATAAAGAGAAAATACAAATCATTAGTTTTACCAAAATAAATGTCAAATATTTCATATATTATCACTGTCTTGTATCATTACCTCTATGCTCTTCATCATCTGAACTCCTTGGAGATGTTGGATGAGGTTTCTTTGCTTCATTGTATATTTGTTTTAGAAGCTCAATACTTGTTATTGGAGTGCCTCGATGGATGCCTTGCCTTTAGGAGTGTCTTTACCCATCCACACCTTCAGAGACTCATCAACCTCAATAAGCTGTGCACACATTGCCTCCAAATCTCCCACATCACCTTCTGATTTTGTGAGGGCTAGACATTTTATTGTTTCAAGAGAGCTGCTGGAGTGACAACCCTACCTATGAATACATCTACAACATGGTGTTCATCTCATAACAGTATGAATCAATTAAACAATCAACATATTTTGAATTCCATGTTTCTCCTACATCCTCTGTTTCTATCCAAGAGAGATTAGTTGCAGTCTGATGGCATGAATTGGCCACGATTATAATCATCTCCTTTGTAAAAGTAGATGTGAAGCACCATGTATTGGTGTGATGTTCAATTGGCACTTTTATCATATGAACCCCATGCTAAGATGTTTTTTCAATTTTGTTGCTTTGCACATTCAATTAACTTCTCGATGACTTCTGAGTCCTTGACAAATGCAATAAGGACAAATTTATCATGCTTATTAATAGAATCCAAGAGTGAATAAGTGAGAAAAATCCTCTTGACTCTATCGATGTGATTCTTCTTTAGATACCATGTTGAGGACAACAAGGCTCAAAAAAATATTGCATCGCAACTTATTTAAAACATGCATGCTTTCAAAATGTGCTCCTACTGCAGATACTGCCCATGGCATCTTTTTATCTAATGGTCCTTTAAATCCAACATGTTGCTTATAGCATGAGGTGATGACTAGAACAGGCACTGGTGTAGGTCTCTTCATCTTGCTTAATACATTTTTAATCCACTCTTCAGACCATCTACTTATTTTGTTATATTCGTCATTTGTAATTGCATAAGCAAATACAACAACATCCCAACTTTGCTTTTTATTACCTCCAACAAGTGTACTGAAATGTGCTGCAACTACTCCTTAGAGACTTTGGTCAGCTTTCATCTTCCTTGTAGCATCTTCTATATCTATCAATCGCTCTGCCTTCTTTGAATTTCTTAAGACAACGCTACGCTTCATTATCTTATCTTGTAATTCTTAAATGTTGTCCTCATATAGTCCCTCCAAACAATGAAACAATGTTCCACAAACAGGAGCTGTACGTGGTGCGTGCCTGACCTTTGTTGCAAAGTCCTCTCCCCCTTTGATCATATCTTTTTCTTTTTTGTCTTCTCTTAGTGGTTTAATTATCCCCAATGTGTTAGGGAGTTGGCCAACCATGTACATTTTTGATATTGTCATCCACTTTTCGAAGATATCTTCGGAGGACGTGATCATGTGGATGTTGTGTTTAAATGTGAGCTTGTCAAGGCTCATGTTTGTCATCTCAATGAATTCTTGTCGTCATCACATGACAAAATTATTGAGAATTCTTGATGCATTAGAATATTTAAGATAAAAGCAAGCCATAAACATATATATATTATCAAATTATCGATACTCACATCCCATAGATCACTATGTTCACGTCCTTTTGTTGGCCTGGCTGTCTTTGTGAAAGCTTCCCATTGTTGCCTAGCATGTGCCAGCTGATCCAAGTATGGGGACCTTCTCATAGTTTTAGCATGTACAATGTTTGTTGTCTGTGAGCATTGAACTAGCTCCATATTTGGACAGTTCATAATTATTTTAGCTCATCAAAACTTATTAACATTGATAAAAAAATAAAGAATGCATTTTATAGGAACATATCGAACACTTCAACCAAGGAAATAATATTTAAAAAAAATGAAAGATTATTAGTGTACCTGTACAAAGCTTTTGTAGCTTCGGGGACTGACTTAATGTCTTTAAGTCTTTTAGTAGCTTCAATTGAGTGCTTCCCAGAAATAAAAATGTAGTCCACAAGATGAATGTCCTCTTTTTTCAAAGTTTTTAATGGGCATTTATTCATTTCTATCTCAAAGGGTACTAAGTCTGCAGTTGTGTCCACAAGATGTGGTGCTTTACAAAAGTCCATAACCAGTCTTAACACCACGGTTTCATTAGATGGCCTACACACATAATTAACTTCTGCCTCATGACACATTTTGACATCAATTTCAAAACTTGTCTCATACCCAAATGGATAGAAAGCTTTTCATCACATTAATGATTCTGCACCTACCATGAATTCCATCTCATCCTTTCCCAAGGTCTTAGTGTTTGGTGGCATCATGTCAAGGGGGTCTATCATTGGTGGACCAAGAGGCAAGTCCTCTTTATCTATTTTACTCTTCTTTTGCTTTGGCACTTTTTGATCTATTTTTGATCTTTTGATTGCTTTTTTTTCTCTATGTTTTACTACACAGTTTTGAACCCTGTTATTATGTCTGCCATGCAACTGATTCCACAATCGCTCAATGTGCTTCCGTGTTGTACCTCCCATCCAAGATTTTTCATTGAATCTGGCTTATTACTAAAACTTGCTACCATTTTTATAGCCTCAAATTTATCTAGTGTTGCCCTGACGATTACCTCTTCGCCTTTCTTAGTCTTTATCGTAGTAGTAATGCATGGATTTGCTTTACTATCCATATCCTCATGCATATCAATTACCTTGCTAAGACTATGCCAGTCCTTCCCTATCCCTCCTTCAGTGAACATGGTAATTCCCCCCAAACATTTGTCATAATCCATTCCATGTGGATCCACATACCATTCAGCTAGATCAATGACTTTTAAAGCCTTTGTCTCTGATGTGGTGACATTTTTATGTGAACCTTCCATCTTGTCTGTTGGGTTTGTTATCTCTTTTGTTGGATTTGCTTTCTCGTTCAATGGGTTTGGTGTCTCATTTGTTGGGTTTGTCATCTCCTACTGGTAGGGATCCATTGAATTCATGTTCATTAATACAATAGTGGTGTTACTATTAAGTTTAGGTACATGAAGCATAGATAGATGATACACCATAACACAATAAAAAATTGATTATAATAGCTTAAATATATGCTTTTTTTGGTGTAATCCAAGATTCTTACTAAGATGCATACCTGTCATAAGCTCGATTAACAAGCCTGGCCATTGTGTTAAGCACCCTAAGCAAACACTTTGCAAATCAAACCAAGGTTGATTTGAAGTATGTGTGGGTGTGTCTTGTAATATGTTTGTGTGTGTACGAGTGACCATCTACATAGGTATGTGTGAGTGATCATCAAATTGATCCAAGGTCGATTTGTGGTGTGTGGAGAATTGTTTTTGAATTTAATTTATTTGTTTGTATAATCTCTTTGAATCTATATTTGAGTGTACACATGAAGTGCAAATTGACCTAAGGTTAATTTGAAAACTCAACACATGTTGTAAATGTGTTTTTGTGTGTGTGAGTGATCATCAAATCGACCTAAGATCAATTTGAAGTGTTTAAAAGTGTGTCTCAATGATCATCTACGTAAGTGTTGGTGAGTGATCATCGAATCAACCCAAGATTGATGAATGTGTTTGCATATTTAGACGTTTTATAATGCATTTCTACGTATGTGTGAATGATAAGAAACATTCATGAAGTGTAAATTGACCAAGGTTGATTTGAAAACCCCAAGCATGTTTGAATATGTTAATATATCTATAAGTAACCATCAAATCAACCTAAGGTCGATTTGAAGTGTGTGTGTGAGTGTGTTACTTCATTTGGCATGTGTGAGTGATCATCAAAATTGACCCTAGGTTAATTTAAAAACTCCAAGCATGTCTTGAATATATTATGCATCTTTAAGCGATCATCAAAATTGACCCTAGGTCGATTTAAAAACTCTAAGCATGTCTTGAATATATTGTGCATCTTTAAGCGACCATCAAATCATCGTAAGGTGGATTTCAAGAGTGTGTGATTATGATACTTCTATTTGCATATCTGAGTGATTGCATCTTTAAAGTGTGTGTGAGTGTGCTACTTCATTTTTCATGTGGGAGTGATTAGCAAAATCGACCCTAGGTCAATTTCAAAACTCTATGCATGTCTTGAATATGTTGTGTATCTTTAAGTGACCACCATCAAATCATCATAAGGTGGATTTGACGAGTGCATGATTGTGATATTTTTGTTTGTATATGTGAGATCACATCAAATTGACCCAAGGTCGATTTGAAAAGATTAACTAGTTGAGTGATCATCAAGTCAAGCCAAGGTTGATTTCAAATCCTAGGCCATTTGAGTGATTATCAAATCGACCTCAAGTCAAATTGCATAGCCTAGTCATTGTGTTTAACACCCTTGCTAGTAATCTAAAATCAACCCAAGGTTGATTTCAAGTGTGTTTTAGTGTGTATCTGAGATATCATTCATCTAATCAGATGAGTGTGAGTGCTGTAGTGTGTGTGGCCATTTGTGTTTGTGTGAATGATCATCAAGGTCGTTTAACATGGATGTCCATTGTGTTCAAGACCCTATGCTATCACTTCTCAAATCGACCCAAGGTCTATTTGAGAGAAGTGTGTGGGAGTCTCTGAGTGAGGGTCATTGTTTGCTTGGGTGTAGCCATTTTGGTAAGGTTTAGGGACTTTTCTATATAATGACCCATAACTTATGCATTGCTCAATGGAATTTAGTAAACTTTGCCTTCAAGTTGTAGTACACATTCCAAACTTTAACATGAGACAAAAAAATAATGGAATAAGGATTTGGAAAGAGATTGTTTAAGCATTACAAGTGCTATGTTGCATGTGAAGCATGCATCCTGAAGACTATAGGATATAGCAATTTATTCAAAAAGTTTAAAATTTTATTCTGTACATACATGCAATCAAGTAATCATGAAAAAGTACACTATGTGAGCTTCTCTTCAACCCAAGGACAAACCTAAATGAGAACATTAGGCATGGATTAATGGGCCTCCAATGTTGTGCTAAAATGATGCACACCCATTTGAGGGCACGCTCCATAACTTTTTTTTGATTTGTTGAAAATCAAAGCGGATTGAAAATTTGGTTTCAAAACTAGTGGGACTACTACATGGTGGTGTTAAAACATTGATAGTTGTTGGTATTGGCATCTAGATTTACCCTAAAATGGAAGAGTTGAAAATGTGCAATTTGTGCATGTGCAAAGATCTTTTAATAAATCCAACACTATTTACAATTTTGAATTGTTTCTTTTTCCATGCACTTGCTTGCGATATGGCTCAGAAGCATGCCAAAAGTCATTGCATTTCATAATACATAGCATCAAACCCAATAGTGTGCCCTTTGGTCTATTTGTGTTTTGAAGCATTTGAGGCCACATTGCAATTGCTTGGGATATCCAATTCTACTGACGTGTATCATCGAAGGGGGGAAACCGGTGGTGGATGAAAATTTTTCTACTCCGGAAAATTTTGAATTTTCACACCTCCTGCCCATCAAAATCTTAGAAGATTAAGTACTTGTAACTTGTCCCCACCCCCGCCCTGCAACCTGCATGCACCTCGACATGACCTTGTGTCGTCTTTAGTTTGGCATTGTCGTCTTTCACTGATTCTCGCCATGGCAACATGTAGCTCACCATGGCTTGCAAGAGAAGTAGAAAGAGGCTACGAGACCAAAAAGCTAGGAATAGAAGACTCCTTGCAGAGCAGCAGTAGTAGGAAGCAGTTGTTGTAGATGCACGCATTTGATCATTGCCATTAGAGCAAAGAACATGAGCTGTGATGCCATGATAGGTGGTAGCATTTGAGGAAGAAACATCAAGCCATTCAGGTAAATACCAATCTCGAGTCTTCACAAGCTTTAGCTTGCACCCTAAAGTTCATAGAGTGACAACCCTACTAACACATTTAGAGATGCACGCTGAGTGGAAGCAATGCCCGATCATCCCGGTCTGAGTAGTCTATGGGCTTCAATAGAACGCAAGAACAGGAGAGACAACGTAAGTGTGTAAGTCATTACAATAGTGGTGACGTTTTGGCACAAAAATACTCCAAATAACTAGGACATCTATAGAAAGCAAACGAGCCACAAGATATTTGACGAGCACATCATACACATGCTTGATACAATGCAAGGGTTGCCGAAACCATCTCGGTGGTTGTTTGTGATTGAGCTTTGGGATAGTTTACTTGTTTCATCTCTTGATACAAATGCAGGTCAGTGGTGGTTGCCTAAACCAGCTCGATGGTTATTTGGATTGAGCTTTGGGATAGTTTACTAGGCTACCTCAGTGGTTGGAATATCATGCAACTGTGGTTGGTTCAACTTAAACACCAAAACCAGGCTGGCTTGGACTTAATGTGATTGTCCTAAACCAGCCCGATGGTTGGAACATCATGCAATTGTAGTTGGGTCAACTCAAACACCAGCTATGTGATTGTCCTGAACCAGAGTGGTTGAACAGAAAATAACAACAATCTATTTTGCAACAGAACAACAATATATTGTCATTTTACTAAACCAGCCCGATGGTTGGAACGTCATGCAATCATGGCTGGTTTAGATCAAACACCAGTGTGGTTGAATAGACATTAGTTATTAGCCAGCTTGGTGGTTGAAATTACTGTGTATCTTAATACTTAAATTAGTTAAATTTAATTTGCACATACTATATTTTGTTTTGTTTTCCTCATAGTGCAAAAAGGAAGCCTAAATGTTGGGTCAGCAGACGAATTATATCTCAATTTTATGGATCAAAATCCTAACATTTCAATTGGACAGAGGAGATTTAAGCATTGAAAGCCCTGGTACGTCAGGATACTCAAAGAAAAGAATGTTTGTTGCTGCCAATTTGCCAAACACGCATAGATTTTGACTTGTGTAGGCAAGCTGTGAATGACTTGAGATCTGGTCATATTGGAGCATTGCTCCATGGGATTGATGCCCATGCCTCCCTGATGAATGTGCAATCTATAGGCCACCTAGATTCTCATCATGTGTCGCAAGAAAGGCCACATAGATCCTCATCATGTGTCCCAAAAAACCACCATGCTTGTTTTTGTAAATCCCAAATGAAAGATTAACCCCATGCTTGTTTTTAGTATATGCCAAACAACTACCATTCTTGCTTTTAGTCATCTCATGGCATGTCATGGGATCCAATTGCATTTTCCTTTGATGCACACAAGGAAAATAGCTCCCACAAATAGGTTGGTTCTCTGTAACTATTGTTGGATTCCAACCACTGGACTGGTGAAATATTAGAAAATGCATTTGTTTATGACATCCCCTTTAGGCTGGTTCTCTTTAACTATCATCAAATTTCAACCACCAGGCTGCGACCTCAAATCCACGGGTGACCACAAATCTTAAATGAATGAATTGCATGTAATTCATCTTGTAATAATAGAAGCAAACCTCTGCACTAGTGGCAATTAATATCCTAGCGTGCAACCAATCACTATGCTGGCAAACACTTATCCTGACCACTTGCTATCCTAAAATGAATCGTATTGTTGCAAAGTGCTATACTAAAACAGTCCCCTTTAGGATGGTTCTCTTTATCTATTATCAGAATTCAGCCACCAGTCTGGTGACCACGAATCCTAAATGAATTGTAAACTATATAATCGTATTGTATTATTGGAAAATGTCCATCAAATTATAAAGTCCAACTCAGGGAAACATTTTCAAATTATAAAGTCCAACTGAATGAAGTAGTCATAAGAAAATAGAACCTTTGAATCCAACTAAATGCATCATTTGCAAATTATAAAGTCCAGTTGAGTGAAGCAGCCATATCCAAGGACAGATAATACTTTAAAACTGAAGCTATATAGAAAAGTCAAATGTACAGTCAGCCCCTAAAGTTATATACCCGGGTAATATACAACCAAGTTTTACTCTTCTAGATTTCGAAAAGAGACCACCATCGTATCTAAGATGGATAAATACAAAGACAATTCACCACTTTTTTTTTCAAAGAAGACAATTTACCACTTAACTCAAAGTCTATTGAAAAGCCGACTGCATGAGAGGGGTAGTCAGTCCCTAAAAAAGTCCCAAGTAATATATATCCAAGATTCCAAGAGATCAAGTCTGAGATCTTTGAAGGAATTTATACTTATGCAAGGATTCCAGGACAAGGGTCACACAGTGGGAGCCTTCAGCAACATGCTTTTGCAAAGTGTGGTTCTTATAGTATTGAAGGCCTTCCCACAGTTCCTCCTACAATATGACCATCTTGTGAATGACACTCTTGGGAACTCTGTGTTTCTCCTCCAAGTAATCAATCTCGTCTACGACAATCTTGGGTTGCCAAGGGACCCCTTGCAAAATGGCTTCATCATGCTCAAGATAAGTGGCAGAAAAAATATAATTGCCTCTATGGCTTTCCATCTCCGTTCCTTCGCTGTCCCTTCACTCAAGACCTGTCAGGTTTTTAAACTATGTCAGGTTTTTAAACTAGTTTCCTCTCCTGCTATCCAACCTGTAATTGTTCACATATTTTAATTTGTCAAATCAAGCTTTCTTGACATGCTCAATGATGTAATCCAATGAGATCTTTTCCATCTTTGAAGACCCGTGTACTGATAGATTCGCCACACATTACATTGATGAATATGACAGGTTAGTTGTATGATAGTTAAGGCTAGAGGAGGTAGGCACTGGCAAGGAAATGCATTTTTATTTGTTTAGGATTAAGTGCAACCCCCACAAAATATAACCTTTAGTAAATCCCAAACAACCACCGCGCTTGTTTCAGTAAATCCCAATCAATAAATCCCAAACAATATACTAATCCAAAACAATCACTGAGCTTGTTTTAGTGACAATGACTATGCATGAGGGACCATCTAATTCATAGGTTCAGATTAGCATTTAGTCGGAATGAGATTATAATAACAATGACTATGCATGAGGGACCATCTGATTCACAGGCTTAGATTGCATTGAGCTGGAATTAGACTGCAATAACAATGACTTTGCATGGGGGACCATCTAGCTCATAAGCTTAAATTAGCATTTAGTTTGTTCATGGGCTATAATAATAATAGTTCTTGTTCTTATGATCGAGAACTATTGTTATTATAGTCTGATGAACTGACTCAATGCTAATCTGATGTCCTGTTTTGATCTTGCCTTTCTTCAGTTGACTGTAATAACAATGACTTTGCATGAGGGGCCATCTATTTCACAAGCTCATATTAGCATTGAGTTGGGAATCACACTATAATGACAATGACTTTTCATGAGGGACCATCTAATTTGCACGCTCAGATTAGCATTAAGCTGGTGAAGAACATATCACACATTAGAATTTTTTGATGACCGAGAAATTCTTCCATGGCAACCATCTAATCGCACATCATGGCTAGATGATGATGTATATGATCGCCTATGTTAGGCTACCAGCAAGCTGGGTGTATGTGCTACCTCTCCTTCCCCCTCATCCCATTGAATTATTATGATTTGGCTCCAATGACCAAGAAATTCTCCCACGACAACCATTTAATCACACGTCATGGCTAGACGATGATGTAAATGACTACCTATGCTAGGTTAGGCTACCAGCAAGTTGGGTGCATTTGCCATCGCTATCAGCCTCTCTATGGCAAGCATCTCCCAGCTCTTGAAGTCAGTTTGTTGCACAATGGCAAACCTCTTCACACACTTGGATTACACACTTCTTGCTTGACTCTGCTGGCTTATATGCCCAAAGTAACTCCTCCTTTCGTTGGGGGTCCTCTTCATCCTGGTCTTTGCACTTTATACATCATCGTGCCTCTATCATGTCCTGCTAGCAGTGCAACTTGAGAAAAGTCTCAGGGAAGTTGTAGAAGCCAAGGTAGATGAGGCACAATGAGGGCCTTGCAAGCATAAGAGCAAGTTGAGGCCACTACAAAATTGGTCGACATGGAAAGGCATAGAAGAGAAGAAGCGGAGAAGCGCATGAAGGAGCTCTGAGATAGGCTCGAAGAAGTGAGAAATGATGGGGACATGGTGGAAAAGGAGCTAGAAAATATGGGAAAGGATCTTAAAGATCAGAGAGCCGAAAAGGAGGGTCTTCACAAACAGCTGTGCAACATACAGAACACATTGAACATTGAAAAAGACCAGATGATGGAGGAGCTAAAAAGGGAGAATGCAAAAACCGGAAAGGTGATGCAGGAACTACAAGAGAGCTTCAAGGCTAGGAAGGATGGTTGGGGCAGAGAGCAGCCGGGGTGGAGAGGCCAATGAGGCAGTACCCCAGGCCAGGAAGGATGCAAAGAGCAGCCACGTTGGAGCAAGTTCTAGCCATCATGGTGGAGCAAGTTCCAGCCACCACGGTGGAGCAATTTGCAACAGCCAAGGTGAGGGTTGTTTTTTCAAAACACTGTTGAAAACCTTTATAACACTCATCCAAGCAATAGTCCTATGATTTCCCTCCCAAACGAAAGACATCCTTCTTGACATAAATTTAAATTCATGACTTTATAGCAATAGCTGCATAATGGGTGTCTAGATGAAGTCTCTTATTTTTCAAACGCTTGATAGTGTAGCCTAAATCAGATTTTCATGTTGAACTGCATGTCATAGCTATTGCTCAACGTATGAGGGGTTTCTACATGGAGCTTACTTTCCTCTTTGAAAGTTCTGGCATCCCCTTCATCAGATGCATTGCTCCTTCTGATGCATACCGCATTTGGAAAAGGGATTCTACCTCTGAGGTGATATGACCCTTGCTGGAGTGTGTTGCTCCGCTTTGGAGAGATAGCTACAGCCGTCCGATAAGTCGCAGCAGCTTGCTCATACTTTTCAAGAGCATTTTGTACTTCACCCAGCAATCGGAGCACCTCCACATTTGCTGGAGTTGCCTGTGATTGCTGCTCCCTCCAAAGCATTTAAATCATCGGGATGAATTTTCAAAATCGCTTCATAGCCGTTCCTTCAACTTGCCTAACTCTTCCGTGCGCTCATTTCCCCATTTGTCACAACCTTCTCCTGCATCACCTCTCCGGATGGAAAAAGGTCCCCAAACGCGAAAACAACACCAAAAACAACTACTGCAACGCCTTTCCCAACTTTCACAGGGAGACTGACGCCTTCATAATCGATCGGTCCATACATCTTCTCTTCTTCCACCCTCTTGGTTGCTTCCGTGGACCTCCTTATTGCTGCCAGGCGTTCCTTTAAGCTTTTGGAAGTTTCCTTCCTGCTATTGGGTTGCGAATCCAAACCCACAAACAAATTGGGTGTATTTGTATCGGATAAGTCACCGGATGAAGTGTCTGTGTTTTCTTCTCCAGAACCTTTCGTTCTCGAAAGCTGTTTGCTTGGCAAACTATCGGATTTCTTGGCTTTACTTTTGGGCTGAGGTCCAAAACCATGAGAAACTGCTTTACAAAACTTCCAGGAGCTACCTTTTCTCCTTTGAATGTTGCTAGGCTCAATCAGCAACGTGAAGTAGAAGCCAAAAGCTTGCATGGGATTATGAAGAACTGTATGCACGGGATTGCTTGAGTAGAGTGATAGAGTCGAATGAGCAAGAGCATCATATCGGATCAGAGAGAAGCAAGAGGAAGCATGGTCGAACTGGTTGGAGCAGCTTTGCAGCATAGCAGGAAAATCAGCATCCAAAGCAGGAGGAAGCAGGGTCGAATTGGATGGAGCAGCTTTGCAGCACATGAGCAGGAGAATGCGTAGATCCCAGTAGGAAACCATTTTGCAGGTTTGAATCGCATGCAGGTTTGTTGAATGCAGATCGTCAATCGTTCAATCTTCTTCAATCGTCGTTGTCGTCATCTATCTCTATCTATTCTATTCAGGAAGGAGGGGATAGCCACGTGGCAGCGACCTGGGAGTGCCACTTGTCGGCGAGTTGGGAGGCGAGGTGCACCACATGGCGGCGAGCTGGGAGGCGAGGTGTGCCACGTGTCGACGAGTTGGGAGGCGAGGTGTGCCATCACGCCTTCAATGGATGCGCCGTCGCCTTCAATCACGCCGCTCCATCGCTCCATCGCTCGCGGCTCGACCTCCTCAGCTCCGTCTCCTGCGGCTCCTCCAGCCTCCACCACCCTCCGTCGCTCGACCTCCAGCTCCACCTCCTGCGCCACCTCTAGCTCCATCCGTCGCCACCTCCCAACCTCCACCATCCTCCATCGCTCCACCTCACCTCGGCTCCGTCTCCTGCGGCTCCTGCGGCTCCTCTAGCCTCCACCACCCTCCGTCGCTTGACCTCCAGCTCCACCTCTAGCGCCACCTCCAGCTCCATCTGTCGCCACCTGCGGCTCCTCCAGCCTCCACCACCCTCCATTGCTCCACCTCACCTCCAGCTCCATCCAGCGCCACCTCTAGCTCCCAGCTCCTGCGGCTCCTCCAACCTCCACCACCCTCCATCGCTCCACCTCCTGTGCCACCTCCAACTCCATCCAGCGCCACCTCTAGCTCCACCTCCTACGGTTCGATCCAGCTCCACCTCCTGCGGCTGGCTCCATCTCCTGAGGTTCGATCCAGCTCCGCCTCCTGTGCCTGGTGTCTGCTCCTCCAGCCTCCACCAGCCTCGATCCTCCTCCTCCTGTTGTTTCATTGAGATATGCACTGACAAAGCAGGCATTGAGGTATGAGACTCTACACGCAGAGTAGCACAGCAAGGTCCACAATATAAGAGATCATGCTGGTAGCCAATACATGCTGAGCCAATAGAAAAGGATTGTAGAAAAGGCTGGTAGTTTAGCGTGCAACTGTGTTGTACGTTGGGCTACTGTAGGTTGGGCGAGAGAGAGAGAGAGAGAGAGAGAGAGAGAGAGAGAGATGTACAGTTCGCTTATATACACTTCCTCTAGCCATTGCTGTATGTTATTGGAGCACCCAACAATAGTCCATTCGTTCTAACTAGACACATTAAGTACATTAAATTATTTCCCGTATTTCCTTGTTGCCAATACCGGCGAATTTCTGGATTAAAAACCATCTTGAGGGATGATCCAATGCAAGAGAAAGATAAGTGGAACAGGGGGGAGAATTGCACATGCTTAAAAACCATCTTGAGGGATGATCCAATGCAAGAGAAAGATAAGTGGAAGAGGGGGGAGAGAGAGAGAGAGAGAGAGAGAGAGAGAGAGAGAGAGAGAGATTATATGTGTGTGTGAGAGAGAGTGTGTGTGTTTGTGTGTGAGTGTGTGTTTGTGTGTGTGTGTGTGTGTGTGTGTGTGTGTGTGTGTGTGTGTGTGCTTTTGTGTTTTTGTGAGAGAGGGAGAGAGAGAGAGAGGGGGGGGGGGAGGTTTATAGAATTTTTGTATGTGGTTTTGAGAGAGAGAGAGAGAAAGAGAGGTGTAGGGGTTGATTGATGCTAGGGGAAGGTGAAAGGGCATGAATATCTAAGGAAAGGAGATGAAAGAAAATAAAGATAATGGAGGAACGAAAGAAGGTAGATTTGAGCAAGCAAGGAGAGATTTTCCTGAAGGAAAAGAGGTAGTGTGCACCCTACTATAGGTCAATCAATCGCCATCATGCAACCTTGCATGTAGACACATATGCTACACCCTCCTTTCCCTTCAAGTAATTAATTGTATCAGTCTACCTTATATCACATATAGTCATACGATTCACTTCCTCTAGCCATTGCTGTATGTTATTGGAGCACCCAACATTAGTCCATTCGTTCTAACTAGACACATTAAGTACATTAAATTATTTCCCGTATTTCCTTGCTGCCAATACTGGCGAATTTCTTGATTAAAAACCATCTTGAGGGATGATCCAATGCAAGAGAAAGATAAGTGGAAGAGGGGGGAGAATTGCACATGCTTAAAAACCATCTTGAGGGATGATCCAATGCAAGAGAAAGATAAGTGGAAGAGGGGGGAGAGAGAGAGAGAGAGAGAGAGAGAGATTATATGTGTGTGTGAGAGAGAGAGTGTGTGTTGTGTGTGTGTGTGTGTGTGTGTGTGTGTGTGTGTGCTTTTGTGTTTTTGTGAGAGAGGGAGAGAGAGAGAGAGGGGGGGGGAGGTTTATAGAATTTTTGTATGTGGTTTTGAGAGAGAGAGAGAGAAAGAGAGGTGTAGGGGTTGATCGATGCTAGGGGGAAGGTGAAAGGGCATGAATATCTAAGGAAAGGAGATGAAAGAAAATAAAGATAATGGAGGAACGAAAGAAGGTAGATTTGAGCAAGCAAGGAGAGATTTTCCTGAAGGAAAAGAGGTAGTGTGCACCCTACTATAGGTCAATCAATCGCCATCATGCAACCTTGCATGTAGACACATATGCTACACCCTCCTTTCCCTTCAAGTAATTAACTGATTTTAGCATATTTCTTAAGTTAGGGTACATGCTGGCGCCAATCTTACGTGCATTTTGGGAGATAGTGGCATGTGAAGTTTTGTATTTTTGTGCCTCTAGCCTCTATCTATAGCATGCATAGATGCATAGAAGTGTACGTGCCATTTTTAGAGAGATAGATAGAGATTATGTGTGTATGTGTTAACACCTCTAGCTACGGGTTTTTTTTTTGTGTGTGTGTGTTGAGATGTGCATTTCGAGAGATAATGTCGTAAGTCATTTGATAAACCCTCCCCCTCCCCCCTCCCCCCCCCCCCCTCTCTCTCTCTCTCTCTCTCTCTCTCTCTCTCTCTCTCTCTCTAGCTATGGTTTTGTGTGTGTGTGTGTGTGTTGAGATAGATAGAGATTATGTGTGTATGTGTTAACACCTCTAGCTACGGGTTTTTTTTGTGTGTGTGTGTGTTGAGATGTGCATTTCGAGAGATAATGTCGTTAGTCATTTGATAAACCCTCCCCCTCCCCCCTCCCTCCCCTCTCTCTCTCTCTCTCTCTCTCTCTCTCTCTCTTTCTAGCTATGGTTTTGTGTATGTGTGTGTGTGTGTGTTGTGTGTGTGTGTGTGTGTTAACACCTCTAGCTACGGGTTTTTTTTTGTATAGCTACGGGTTTTTTTTTTTGTGTGTGTGTGTTGAGATGTGCATTTTGAGAGATAGTGTCATTAAAAGATAATGGAGATGAAAGAAAATGAAGATAATGGAGGAACGAAAGAAGGTAGATTTGAGCAAGCAAGGAGAGATTTTCCTGAAGGAAAAGAGGTAGTGTGCACCCTACTATAGGTCAATCAATCGCCATCGCGCAACCTTGCATGTAGACACATATGCTACACCCTCCTTTCGGCGTTAGTCATTTGATAAACCCCTCGCCCCCCCCTCTCTCTCTCTCTGTCTCGCATTCACAAATCTTGCATGGCGCTCACATTCACACACAAATGTAAAAACATAACGTTTATAATCCTTACAAGCTATATGTACATCTAATCAATTGTGTGTGTGTGTGTGTGTGTGTGTGTGTGTGTGTGTGTGTTGTGTGTGTGTGTATGTGTTAACACCTCTAGCTACGGGTTTTTTTTGTGTGTGTGTGTTGAGATGTGCATTTCGAGAAATAGTATCGTTAGTCATTTGATAATGGAGGCGAGAGAGAGAGAGAGAGAGAGAGAGAGAGATTTAGAAGCTACGTTTTTAAAATCATCCAAACCATTATGATCTTATGGTTACTAGATGATTATATTATTGAGACGTGCCATTTTTAGAGAGATAGAGAGAGATTATGTGTGTATGTGTTAACACCTCTAGCTACAGGTTTTTTTTGTGTGTGTATGTGTTGAGATGTGCATTTCGAGAGATAGTGTCGTTAGTCATTTGATAAACCCTCCCCGTCTCCTCTCTCTCTCTCTCTCTCTCTCTCGCTATGGTTTTGTGTGTGTGTGTGTGTGTGTGTTGAGATACACATTTCCAGAGGCAGTGGCGTTAGTCATTTGATAAACCCCTCGCCCCCCCCCCTCTCTCTCTCTCTCTCTCTCGCATTCACAAATCTTGCATGGCGCTCACATTCACACACAAATGTAAAAACATAACATTTTTAGTCCTTACAAGCTATATGTATATCTAATCAATTGTGTGTGTATGTGTGTGTGTGTGTGTGTGTGTGTGTGTGTGTGTGTGTGTGTGTGTGTGTGTGTGTGTGTGTGTGTGTGTGTATGTGTGTGTGTGTGTTATGTGTGTGTGTATGTGTTAACACCTCTAGCTACGGGTTTTTTTTTGTGTGTGTGTGTGTTGAGATGTGCATTTTGAGAGATAGTGTCGTTAGTCATTTGATAAACCCTCCTCCAGCACATAATAAAAGTCACTTCAAAGATCCACTTTGAGACGTTACTGAGCATCATCGGCCCAAAAGTGAAGGAAAAGTATCCCCTCACTCATGGAGGTACATTGGAGGTTTGTGGCATAAAGAAAAAGGTGAGGGAGTGTGATTCAGTTTATGGAATCTAGACCATGGAGGGCCCATGTAGTGAGGCGAAGGGGTGCAATGACTATTTCATTGCATGCGCCGAAAACAAAAGAATATGGATTAAATCAAATATAAAGGAAATGGGGAGGGGGGGGATAAAGGTGTAAGGCATTAGCTTAATTAATACGTGGGGGTGTATGTCATTACGTATTTCTATGAGAGAGAGAGAGAGAGAGAGAGATGTACAGTTCGCTTAGCTTTACTTTTTTTTTGGGTTGTTTTTCTTGCAGGTGCTTCATTTTATTGTTGGACTAGCACTAGCTTCTCTCCACAACTTTTGTTTATCCAGGTAGGTGATCACTTTTTTCCCAATTGACATTGTGTGTGTGTGTGTGTGTGTGTTTGCATCTTAAACATTTTCAAAATCATTGAAACCATTCTGATCTGATAATTCATGAATTCTCTGTTACATTCATGAAACCATTCTGATCGTAATTCGTGGATGCTTAGATTCTTGGGAGGGGAAAACTGAACTAAGAACCATCTTTTTTCAAAAAGATAATGGAGGCGAGAGAGAGAGAGAGGGAGAGAGAGAGATTTAGAAGCTACATTTTTAAAATCATCCAAACCACTATGATCTTATAGTTTCTAGATGATTATATTATTGAGACGGAAGAACTAACAGATAATGGAGGCGAGAGAGAGAGAGAGAGAGGGAGAGAGGGAGAGAGAGGGAAAATATAATGGTGGACAAAAGTGAATTAAGTTAGTGTATTAGTTAGAGACAAGGCGATGATGGGGTTGGAGCAGTAATCATTAAATGTAATTGTATCTTTCGTAGGGGCATCTTGATGACCTGGCAATATGTCTAGAGATAAGCTTGCACTGTGTACCCTAAGTGATCTAATCTAACCTTCATTTTGAGAAGCTAGCCTTGCTTTTCAATGGACTTTGCTTTCTATTTGGAATTCTTTGCTTCCTTAGGACACGTTGTGTGTGTGTGTGTGAGTTTGCATTGTTTGAGACAAGCTACATTTTCAAAATCATTGAAACCATTCCGATCTGATAATTCATGAATTCTTTGCTTCCTTAGGACACATTGTGTGTGTGTGTGTGAGTTTGCATCGTTTGAGACAAGCTACATTCATTGAAACCATTCTGATCTTATAATTCGTTTGAGACAAGCTATTCTATTAAGGAGGGAGGGGATAGCCACGTGGCAGCGACCTGGGAGTGCCACGTGTCGACGAGTTGGGAGGCGAGGTGCACCACATGGCGGCGAGCTGGGAGGCGAGGTGTGCCACGTGTCGATGAGTTGGGAGGCCAGGTGTGCCATCATGCCTTCAATGGATGCGCCGTCGCCTTCAATCACGCCGCTCCATTGCTCCATCGCTCGCGGCTCGACCTCCTCAACTCTGTCTCCTGCGGCTCCTCCAGCCTCCACCACCCTCCGTCGCTCGACCTCCAGCTCCACCTCCTGCACCACCTCCAGCTCCATCCGTCGCCACCTCCCAACCTCCACCATCCTCCATCGCTCCACCTCACCTCAGCTCCGTCTCCTGCGGCTCCTGTGGCTCCTCTAGCCTCCACCACCCTCCGTCGCTTGACCTCCAGCTCCACCTCCAGCGCCACCTCCAGCTCCATCCATCGCCACCTGTGGCTCCTCCAGCCTCCACCACCCTCCATCGCTCCACCTCACCTCCAGCTCCATCCAACGCCACCTCCAGCTCCCAGCTCCTGCGGCTCCTCCAGCCTCCACCACCCTCCATCGCTCCACCTCCTGTGCCACCTCCAACTCCATCTAGCGCCACCTCTAGCTCCACCTCCTACGGTTCGATCCATCTCCACCTCCTGCGGCTGGCTCCATCTCCTGAGGTTCGATCCAGCTCCACCTCCTGTGGCTGGTGTCTGCTCCTCCAGCCTCCACCAGCCTCGATCCTCCTCCTCCTATTGTTTCATTGAGATATGCAGTGACAAAGCAGGCATTGAGGTATGAGACTCTACACGCAGAGCAGCACAGCAAGGTCCACAATAGAAGAGATCATGCTGGTAGCCAATACATGCTAAGCCAATAGAAAAGGATTGTAGAAAAGGTTGGTAGTTTAGCGTGCAACTGTGTTGTAGGTTGGGCTACTGTAGGTCGAGCGAGGAGAGAGAGAGAGAGAGAGAGAGAGAGAGAGAGAGAGAGAGAGAGAGAGAGAGAGAGAGAGAGATGTACAGTTCGCTTATATACACTTCCTCTAGCCATTGCTGTATGGAGCACCCAACAATAAACCATTCGTTCTAACTAGACACATTAAGAACATTAAATTATTTCCCCGTATTTCCTTGCTGCCAATACCGGCGAATTTCTTGATTAAACACCATCTTGAGGGATGATCCAATGCAAGAGAAAGATAAGTGGAAGAGGGGGGAGAATTGCACATGCTTAAAAACCATCTTGAGGGATGATCCAATGCAAGAGAAAGATAAGTGGAAGAAGGGGGAGAGAGAGAGAGAGAGAGAGAGAGAGAGATTATATGTGTGTGTGAGAGAGAGAGTGTGTGTTTGTGTGTGTGTGTGTGTGTGTGTGTGTGTGCTTTTGTGTTTTTTGTGAGAGAGGGAGAGAGAGAGAGAGAGGGGGGGGGGGAGGTTTATAGAATTTTTGTATGTGGTTTTGAGAGAGGGAGAGAGAGAAAGAGAGGTGTAGGGGTTGATTGATGCTAGGGGAAGGTGAAAGGGCATGAATATCTAAGGAAAGGAGATGAAAGAAAATAAAGATAATGGAGGAACGAAAGAAGGTAGATTTGAGCAAGCAAGGAGAGATTTTCCTGAAGGAAAAGAGGTAGTGTGCACCCTACTATAGGTCAATCAATCGCCATCATGCAACCTTGCATGTAGACACATATGCTACACCCTCCTTTCCCTTCAAGTAATTAACTGTATCAGTCTACCTTATATCACATATAGTCATACAATTCACTTCCTCTAGCCATTGCTGTATGTTATTGGA
>NC_141622.1:18164578-18242078 GCF_047967505.1 Dipteris shenzhenensis
GCCAGGCAGGCGTAGGTAAGTATAGAAGCTTCCTTCTCCCAGAACCAGCAAACTTTTACTTCAAATCAGTCTTTTGCTATGAGAACTAGCAACAAACAATTGAATGAACTAGATCAAATAATCATCAATTGATGGAAAGCCTAACAAAAAAGCGAGCCATATTCAATATCAATCTTACTAAATGCTGTTTTTATCTCGAAATCAGCCAAAATGAATTGTAAATATCCTAATATCCTTTTCTTTGTCTATCCTATTGTCTGTCGGTGAGAACAAATTCAATCACTTTTGAGCCTATGCTAGAGCCTCGAAGATCCCTTGTCGCCTAACACAACAAAGAGCTACTTATTGATTGGGAATTACAATTTCCTCCCGATTGAGCACATGGGTGATAAGAAAGGTTCCATGCCTTGACACCATCCTATTAGTATGGATTGTGATCGTAAAGGTCCAATACCCAAGGGCTCTAGCGTATAGGCATAGTCCTTATGCTGGCCACGCCAGCCTTTCTTTTGAAATTTCTGCGGTTCGAAAAATCTCTTGAATAGAATGGCCACCCTTCAATTCAAGTTCCCGCCGGGTCCTTGATCGGTTTTATGCCTAGAAAGCGCTATGCACTTCATTCTTGAACACTCTTCGGAGGGCACGAAACCATGAAGCCAATCAAGAAGAGCGGATTAGGGAAGCACGTAGCCTGAAAAGGGGGTAAAAAAGTAGCACCCTAGCTTTGCAAATGTGCATAATGCTCCAAAGAAAAGAAAGCTACCAGCCGCTTGACTAGCTATTTTAATTCGAGGTTCTATTGGGGACCTGCTAAACTATCGAGACCCTCGACCTACTATTCTTAGTCGAATTGACCCGCTCCCTTCCCAACCGAAGTGAGGGATACCGAGATCAGGGGTATGGTCTCACAGATACATATTCTCCCACGAGAATGGGATCGGTGTTCGAGAATCGGGACGGGATATATAATTTCCACTTGATCGGAATCAAGAGACTTGTGAAATATCTCTAAAACCAGTGGTGTGGAACATGCAAACTCGGATGGCATGCAAAAGAATTTGATGCAAATGCAAACCCATCGTTTTGGTTTGGGACGAAGGGGGGAATATGGTGCAATGGTAGATGCTATGGACTCGATTGGATTGAGACTAGGTACAGAAACACACCGAGTGATAGTTTTCAAATTCAGGGAAAACTAGGATTATTTAGTAGGCGATCCTGAGCCAAATCCCATTTCAGAAGTAGGATTCGGATGATGAGATAGGTGTAGAGACTCGACAGAAGCTATTCCAACAAAAAATCTATTAATTTCTATTATTCATTGAGTGGATTGATTCAATCTCGAATGATCCTATAAACGACGAGTGTGTATGTATACTCCATATTCACCCAATGAATATGGTTCGATGAATAACCATTAGTAAAATACCTTTGCAAATAGAGATGGAGTCCAACTCTAGGCCATTGATGGAAATATCTAAGCAAATAATGGTAGAAAGAAAATCCGTTGGTCTGTGTAGGACCGTGAGGGTTCGAGTCCCTCCATCCCAACAGAATGGGATGAAATATATTATCCGAATTGTGTAGAAGTTGTGGGAAGTATCTACCCCATGAAACAAAGAAATAAATCCCCGTCTCTTCTGGTGTATGGGGTTCTCCAACCCATCAAGCAGACAAAGGGTATCGAGATACATCTCCCAGATACGTGTTAATTTCCTCCACCTAAACGAGAGGGATCCATGCTCTTGGTGGATAGGTAAAGGAAAAGAATCAATCCATGCCAAGATCTTTGTTTGAGATTATCGCAGAATCACTAATCGGGATAGCTCAGTAGGTAGAGCAAGGGATTGAAAATCCTCGTGTCGATAGTTCAAGTCTGATTCCTAGCATACCGATGGGAAATAAGTTGATCTAATGGTTGCAGGTGAAAACCGCACTTGGAAATAGCAGAATCCAAAAAAAATATGAATTGCTTATTGGTCTACTAGTCGACAGCCGAAGTATGTATCTATAACCACACCTACATACACATGTATGTGTATATGTAGGTGCTAATGTAGATGCAGATACGTGATGCAATTGATTGTATGAGACACAAGGGTCTCAAATCAGGTGGACCAGGCTGACCTGCCGCACAAAATAAAATAGAATGTTACATAATTGGATGGTGGGAGGATGGATTTCAAATTTGCCTCTGTCCCAATTTGATAAGCATCCTTCAACTCATCAACGCCGGCTATGACATAGCTAGTTCTTCCTCAGTGGTGCAGATGTTGGCTGCAATCATAGCATATGCTCAAAGACAGATGTATCCTTACATATCACATGAAGAGTATTAGTACACTAACACCGAGTCTGCAGTGTTGGACAAACCACTTCCCTCCTCGAAAGTGTCTATGTCTGAGCTAGGGAAACTAAAGCTGGAACACAAAGTACTAGCAAGCTTCTTCCTAGGCTACGCCCTGAAGGATAAGGAGGGTATAATTTTAAAGGGCCAGCATCCTACAGCTCATAAATGGTAGTTACGACATAGTTAATTCTTCCTCACTGGTGCAAATGTTGGATGCAACCATAGCATATGCTCAAATATGCTCAGATTCACATGTATCCTTACATATCACACGAAGAATATTAGAGCACTGACACCGCCTCTGCAATGTTGAACAAACCACTTCCCTCCTCGAAAGTGTCTACGTCTGAGCTAGAGAAACTGAAGCTGGAACACGAAGTACTAGCATGCTTCTTCCTAGGCTACACTCTGAAGGTTAAGGAGGGTATAATTTGGTCCATCATAAAGGGCCAGCTAAGAACTTAGTCAACCTACAATGGTTCCAAGGTCAATATTGCAATCTTGATCGAGTAGAAACCTGTAGTTTCACTGCCAACTTATGGGCAAATTGGAAAGATCTCACCATTTATAGCAAGGAGATGATGTTGTTTCTGGGTATCGATCCTTCTTCTAAGAGAAAACCCGTGTTTGACGAACATGGGATATAAATGGATACATTGCCCAAAAAGATTTCTGAAGAGCAAACCCTTCTTCAATCACCTACCACTTCTGAAAGCAAGCCAAAATCCCAACTTGAAACATCAATGCCCAGTCCAAGTCCCCAAGACTAGATGGAAGAAAGAGGGTGTAAGAAAAAGACACCAGTTCCTAGTCCAAGTACCCAAGATCGGATGCATATGGAAGGCGTTGTTCGCGAAAATAAGTTAGCCTTTCAGAAAGACATCAGCGATCTTAAGTTGATCCATCGACAAGAGATAAGTGCTCTTAAGTTGGAGATTAACTTACTAAAAGAAGCCAAAACCAAAAGAGCAAACTACAAGTATGCCCGAAACTACAGGTACAAAGGAAGATTCCAAGGAACCACTGCAAGCAATCAAGCCAAACCATGTAGAAGGAAGATTGACAGGTACGAAGGATGATTCTACCCACTGCAAGCCATCACGCCAAAGTGCTTTCAAAAAGTGCCTTCTGTGACTCAAGAGCAATCAAGCCTACATGTGCCCGGCACAAAATTGATTAGTAAAGCATCTCTTGATGAGGATCTTCCTGGGTCAAATGATGTATGGTTAGTCGAAGCAGAAAAGTCATTGAGATCAAATCTTCCTAAAGAAGACTACACGGAGGGAAGCTAAGCAAGGGGCTAAACGTAGACTAGCCGAACAAAGACTTGAGATGGAAGCATGGCTTTTCGATGGAAGGCCTCTGGACACAGTCAAAGAGGAGGATGAAGCGGAAACTAACAATAGATAGAGATAGAGATGGAAAAGGTAGACATAGAGAGAAAGATCCTAAGGTACGTGGGCCGCCTAGCTAATCTTTTCCGAGGTAAAAGATTTAGGTGAGTCCGGGGAATCACAAAAGCTTGCCACTTCCAAGAGAAGGAATCTTCTATACTTAGCTACGCATGTCTCACTTCCATGCTAGAGCCCTTTACACGGGTGGGTTCCTGGGACTACTTACGTCATCCCACACATTGCTACTCGCCAAGGAAGCTTGCTATCCGGATAATTAGTAAATAGAATGTCTCACTTCCATGCTGGAGCCCTTTACACGGGTGGGTTCCTGGGACTACTTACGTCATCCCACACATTGCTACTCGCCAAGGAAGCTTGCTATCCGGATAATTAGTAAATAGAATTCGGTAGTCTAATTCCTAAGCCTTCCCTACCTAGCAAGCAGCTCACAGCCAAGGCACCTAGCAAATACAAGAACTCTATCGGTTTCTCATGCATTCTTATGGCCAAAATGTGACACAGTTTTTCAATTTATCTGTCAGATATATGTCCTTTTGGAAGGTTTGAGAACCTCCACGTTTATACCTGACCAGCACGGTAAGTGCTTGGTAGGAAGACCTTGAGAATTGGAAGAACTTGTAAAGTGAATGGAATCATCCCAAAGCAATCCCAAGAAGAGGTTCACACTAATTGGAAACAGTAACAGTATATCTGAAAATCACTCCATTAGAGAAGACTTGAGGGGTCTCTCAAGAAAAGAAGAAAAGGAAAAGGCTCAAAGAAATATGTAAGGCTAAGTATCTCTTTAACGTTGGCAAAGTTTGCCTTATGAAGATCTAACCCTTGTATGGCAATGCAAGGAGAATAGTGGATTGTTTTCTTGAATCTGTTTCAAGGAAAATACTACTCATAAATCAGAAGTCTTTAGAGCCTGATGCACTACAAGAGATCATTGGCCAAGTGCTTCTCTCTCTTATTTGGAAATTAAAGGTGGAGTTGCAGCCAAAGAAGTCGCGCGTAATACAAAGCCCTTGGAAGAAGCAGCCCGTCTTATTACGGAACTGTTGAGGCTATTTGCAAGGAAGATGATAAGCATTGTATGGAAAAACTGATGGATTTCTATTATTGCAGTCTTATGACTGTTTTGGAACACTTTCCTTCCACCACCAACATAAATGGCAAGAGTCAGGGCCTGTGAAAGGCAAAGCAGTCAACTCCACAGGAAACAAGGGCATGGATTTGCCAACAAAAAAAAAGGGTCTGAATTTGCCCAGAAAAGAAGGGCATATGGCTACCCAATGCTATAAAAGAGTAGGAAATGCCAAGAAAAAGGGGCTATGGCTGCCCAACGCTCTTTAAGAGAAGGAAATGCCAAAGAAAAACAAGGATCTCTGTACGGAAAGCAAGTGCTTTAGATGCAAGGAAGGAAAGGCGTGTGGCTGCCCCCTGCTCTGGAATGCAAGTCGGCCAAAAGAAGCAGAGAATGCCACAAGATTGATCGGAAGTTACCAAATTCCAAGAGCCACCTATGGTGGAAAAGATGGAGGAGATCCTCCAACTCAAACAAACTGCGTACTACGTAGAGAAGAAAAGCACCCAGAGGCAAGTTTATCTGCAGGTATCTTGCCAGAACTATTAGGCAAACCAGAGGCAAGTTTATCTGCAGGTATCTTGCCAGAACTATTAGGCAATTGATGCCAAGAGAGGAGGTATCCTCAAGATTTACAGCTGCATCAAGAAGCTTTTCAGTTGTGCAGACAACTGGTTAGACGCCAAGGGGATGTCACCAATAGGTATTTCTCCCAAGAAATAACGAGGAGTTTTTATCAAATTGACTATGGCCAAAGAAAGTTGACTTTGGTTAACTGTTCTTACTTTTACTTTGCATTGGTAAAAGAGAACTATGGGGACGCCCACAAGGGACTAGGATTAGTCCAAGAACTAGGAATGCATACATATCGCTAACCTTTCATGGGTTAAGTGTTGGTGCTTCTGTAGGACTTGAAAAAGTGCAAAAGAGCTCACAAATGATGGAGCAAGTGCCAAAAAGCAGGTCCCACAAGGCCAAAAACCACCAAGGAAATGGCGCCATTAAAGAAGACCCCACGGGGTTCTAGAAAAGGCTTTAACAGTGGCCCCACGGTGGGCAAAAAGCAAGAAAGTCTATTTTTGAACAAAGTAGTAGTTAAAAGCGGATCAGGCTTTTTGCTAGCCCATGTCTATAAAAGAAGGGCCTCAGGGCTCCCAGATCATTGAAGAGTTGTACTCAGCCTAATGCTCTTTTATGAGCGAATCATACAAAATTTATTCTATTGCAATACAGACCTTCGAGGGGGTCCAGCCCTTATTTTAGGGCCCTTATAATTCACATTTAACTTTAGTAATTCGATTAAGCTAAGCTTAACATTCAGATACTCCCTGCTCCCTCCGCTCCCTCCACCCTTTGCTTCCTCTCGCCTCTCCTTCAGCTCTCCCACTCCCTCTCCCTCTCCCTCTCCCTCGGCTCCTCCCTTAGCCCTCCCCTCATTCTCCACTCAGCCCTCCCCTCTCTTCCTCTGCTCAGCGGCATATTTTGGGCAGCAAAAACATTGAACATGATCAGGGTGAAGAGAGCTCCACAATCCGTGGAGAAAAGACCTAAAATTGAAGCTGACGATGCCTCGGGATGTCGAATTTTCACAGACGATTGTCGTAGAAGATGAAGAGAATGAAGTTTCATTCATTAGCACCCGCATCTTCTCTTCAGTCTTGCTCACTGCTTTTCTCCTGAGATCCACTGCAATCACTCGGCTATCCTGCTCGAGTAGTTCTTCTTGTCATCCTCCCCCTCTCTGCCTTGCCCCCTCCCCCCCCCACTTCCCCCTCATATACTCGCTGATGTCGGCATACAAACCTTCTGGATGACATCCAAGATATTTCGACTGCGTGGCCCTCGAACCTTCTCAATTTCAGACCTTAATAATCTGAGCCTTCAGACATTCCGCCCCCCACAAACTAATTAATTGGCAAATTCATTCCGGGGTTCCCTATTGTGTGTTCTTTCTTCTCTCTCTTCATCTCTCAGTTCTTGTTGATTCCTAGAAGAAATGTGCTGCTGCTCCTCGTCAGATGAAGATTGGTGATTATCTGCTGCGAATCGAAGATCCAAGCTGCATTTCTACCAGGCTGATCACCAATTCATCTTACAGTTTCAAAGCTGAATACATATTTGTTTTAGGGTTCCTAGTATGGTTTCACATCCCCTGACGACATACCCAATTGTTTTCAGTTTTAATAGTAAAAGAAGATCAAGAGACTATTGATACGATATGTGAGAGGATATGAATGCACACAAGCCTAAAGGTTCTCGCTTCCTTCAACAAGATGTGCAGCTCATATTTTATGAGCATCTCGTTAGGAAACACATCTTCATGCCATTATAAGAGGCACATGCCGCTTTACGAATTTAAGGAATGCGTAGATTATGCTCAAGTTCAAATATGTCCTTGACTTTCAGTCCAAACCAAAGGGATTAGATTATTTAATGTCAATGGAATCCTTACATAGGACATTTGAGATCATATTTTGTTTAGATTATATCCTTACAGCATGCATTACCAAAAGTAAAAAGTTTAATTTTAAAAAAAAGTACATTGGAAAAAACAATTAAAAGATACATAAAATTAACCCGTTTTGCATTATTAAGGAGTGGTGCATCAAAAGCTTAGATCACCTTCAAAATGGGGTTTTAGGTCGTCACTTAATGTGCTTGTTAAGACTTGTGTAAGGGCTCATTATAGATTATGGACAGCTTTTGGGCATATAGCAAGTCCTCTCATGGACAACCATCCCTAGTGATTTGAGAAATTAATTACTTGATAGGGATGGCTTTCAAAACGTAAGAGGTGTTAGCTAAGAGTAGTGCGGGACCCAGGTAGAACAAATGTGGCAGAAAGGTGGAGAACTAGAAAGGTAATATATGGTTGGAATATATGGGGCGGCATGTACTCAATATAAAGTGCAACTAGATAGAATGAATCGGTGGCTTAGGATTCTAGCTCCCCCCTGTCCAATGCCTAAACCTCCAATTATGATTTAAAGATGATGGGGCCATAGATTGGAACATCTATGCAAAAAACAAAAAAACTAATTACAACACAAGACTTATCATTATGCTCATAAATATCCATTCTGCGAATGCCACATAAAGCGTTGCTAGAACTTTTCCACATGTCTTTGAAGCCCATTGATCTTAAACGCAATGCAACTATCACTCTGGCACTTTTTATACACTCAATATGACTTTGGAGATAAACTTGCCATCTATCACCACTTTTGATTGTGTTTTGCACATTTTTCGACCTTGATTCTACTCCATGTGGCAATGTTCGTGTCAATTCTAGATCATTATCATGGTTTAGGTTAACTCCATTCAATTCTAATGTTTGACTACTCTACATGTATATCACACATTCTTGAGACCCATTAAGACTAGTTTCATAAGGAACAATAATAACGGGGGCCAACTAACATATGCCCCTTATATTGAATCCAAAAACTATTTTTATATCACTAGGAGGGCCAAATAGTAAATTGGCACATCACCCTCAAATAAGATGAGGAGTGTACAGATTGCAAGAAACCAGGAGGTGCATAACAAAGGGCAAGTATTACAAATCAACGCCTACAACAGGTAATGTGCTTCTTCTAGACGCCTATCAATGCTTATAACAGTGAATGTGCTTCTTCCAATAGCCTGTAAACCAAGAGACTTAACAATGCTAAATAAAACGTCTCTTGTAGTTTGAGAATATAGAGGCAACTCTTGCACCTAGCGTTGAAAATATGCAATTTTGTCCATAATTAAAACAAAAGGCATCCAGACCAAGAAAATATGACGAACTTATGTCAATAGAACGGATCGGACAAGCACTTCAACTTTTAGAATTGAGGTTTGAAAAGATGTTAAGGCATGTGAATGAACTTACAGTTCCAGAGAGTTTGACCATCTCCCCAAGCAAAGCTGCCAGCAGTGAGGACTTTCCTGACCCAACAGTTCCAACAATGGTAATGAGGGAGCCTCTCTTGATGTTCAGATTTATGCTAGTCAGAACTGGAGTCCTCTCTACATCGTCCCAAGAAAAATTTCCCCCTTCTACCACCACTGGGTACTCTTGTACTTCCGAGACCCTTGTCACGGCCCCTTGCTGGATTTCAGTGCTTTGCAGGAACCTCTCTATTCGATCTAACGCAACGAGTGCCTGTGATACAGTCACTATTGCTACCGGAAAGTTTCTGATTGGCTCTTGAAGAATCCGGAACAGAGAGGCTGCTGTGAATAGCCTGGCAGTTGTCAGATTAACGCCTAGTACTATGGCTACTGCATATGAGATATTGCAAACTAATGGTTGAGTATTCCAGAGATTGAACATATTTGTTCCCGCTGCCCACACGAATTTCTTAAGTGCGTTGTACTCCTTTTGCCTCTGCTCTTCGACTTTCTGTTGGAAGTATTCCTCCCATGCCTGCATTTTTATCACTTTCATGTAATGCAGCACTTCGTTAATTGCCTTCATCCTGGAATCCCTCCCTTTCATCACAAATTCTTGGAAATACCTTTGCTTCGACGAGACAAACATGGCCAGAGCAGCCACCACGACCATAGTAGCTAGGCCGGCCATTGAGGCTACACCAATCACAGTGTATAGGATCGTCAATGCAATTATGATTTGCACAGGCATGCTCCAAACAAAGTGCATTTGCAGACAGGAATCGGACAATTGCTGGGCATCCACTACCATGTAGTTCGTGATCTGACCAACGCCATGGGACATCCTGGCAGAGCTAGACAGACGCAATCCTTTTCGGTACAGTGATGTGACGACAGCTGTTCGTACATTGTTGCCGAGCTTGTAACACTGAAAATTGTATTGGTGATACGAGAAGACTTCGACGGTTTTAGAAACCAGCAACATTAAGACAAGGGCATACCCATCGTAACGAGACACTCGGATGCCGGAAACATAGTTGGAGAAGGAAGTTATAAGGAGCGGACCCCCAAACATGAAAACAGATCTTATCAGCTGTAGAAAACCACTGAAAAGAATTTGCCTCCAGAAGCATTTCAGCAGTGTGGTTCTGAAAGGATAACGCGATCCCGGTTCCTGAGGCCAGTTGGAAGTGAACAGCTTATACATGTTCTCCGCCCGATCATTTGGCGAGAGCTGGGGGACATCTCCGGATTCAAGGGACTGTTTGGACCCTGCTCGTAGCAGGGGAGTTAGCCAAGTGAATGTAGCCTTGCTGAAGAAGCCAGCCTTTGAGAAGCCGCTCGTAGCTAATATCACAGCAACAGGACGCGCTGGCGATCCAAATCCGTTCTGGAGCAGGGGTTCTTTGACGCCCTCTGGAGCCGAAACTTCCTCTATGCCCGTGAGCCCACTGGTCGCTGCAAGCAGGAGAAAGAAAGTTGCAGGAAATCTCACCAGCGCGTAGATGTCGTAGGCCAGGAGCCGAAGGTCGTGGGCGCCGGAGGATGAGGAGGTGAACCGGAAGAGGGAGCTGAGGAAGGAGAAGACGGAGGTCAAGAAGGAGAAGAACCACCAGGTGCGGAGGGTGAGTGGGTGGCGGGAGGAGGAGGAGCGCCATTCGTGGATGAGGAAGGCGAGGGAGGAGGAGGAGGAGAGGGAGGCGAGGCAGGAGAAGGCGAGTTCACGGATGGAGGGGGAGGAGGGGGGGGGGGGATGGGAGGAGGAGAACCAGATATCGAAAGCGGTGAGGGAGAGGGAGGAGAGGGAGAGGAGGAGGTTGGAGGCGAAGGGGAGGAGGAAGGAGGGGGAAGCTCGGAAGCGAGCTTGGGAGGAGGAGGAGGAGGAGGAGGAAGAAGAAGAAGAGCCATGGAAGCGGAAGAAGATGAGCTGAGCAGAGGCGATAATAAGGAAGGCAATGTCGATGGAGGCGATGATCGAGTGTTGTGAGCAGGGCGCAAAAACTACGTAGGCCAACCATTCTTGCATGCGATCGAAGACTGGTGTCTCCGCCGTCAGTGTCTCCCACGGTCCCCTGCAATCTTCTGTTCGTATCCACGACATCTTTCCCTTCCTTTCCTTGATCCTGGCCTATTATTATTGCTCTCCCGATTTTAGATCCTTTGATTTTGATGTCCCCCCCCCCCCCCTTTTATCCTTTTGCATGCACACTTTTCGCCTGCATTTTCGCCCCTGTCAATCCATCACATACACAATTGGACATATCCATTCCCGCGTTTTCACCCAATTTGTATTCAATATCCGCGTTTTTTTTTTTAACCTCCAATTTTCTTTCTTCACATCGCAAAAAATTAACGAAAATCTTTTAGAGAGGAGAGGACGTGAAATGGAGAGGGTTAAAAAATAGAGACCATCTAAGAGAGGAGAAAAGGGAGGAGAGGAGATCGAGCTCGTTAATATGAGGAAGAGAGCATGGGAGTCCTATACTTTTTTTCTTTTTTTTGGGGGGAAAACAAGCCACTTGTATTGCATAACTCGGAGGGGGTGTTGGACCCCTTGGTGTGGCCTTTTTTTTTTGTAAGGGAGTCCTATACATAATAGGCACATGTGAGTCCTCCAACATCTCAAATCACACTTCTCAAGTGTTTGCACCATCTTCATCCCCCTAAGATTGATTAAGATTAAGAGAAAGGGCCTCTTTAATTTAAAAAGGCATATTAGACATGCTTAGGAGGAAAACATAAGGGAATCATTTTAAGAAGAAGCAATGCCATCTCTTGCTTGGTTTAGCTAGAAAATTGTTAAAAACTTCTCCAATACTTCTTGAAACTTGTAAATAAGCCACAACTCCAAAGTCAAACGGTTAAGAGTCTAAAGAGCTATGATGAGAATGGATCCACCCTATCTTTATTGACTAAAGCTAAATACTAATATACAATGGGATAAGGATCAAAATAACCAATTTTCATTATATTTCATAAATTCATATGTTACTTGGGGAATTGGTTAACAAGTGTGACTTATCCAAATGTATTACCATCCAAAAATAAACATTAAAAACAAGTGACCAAACGTATTCCCGTTCTAATTGACTAAATACAGTTAAAATTTTGGTAGTTTAATTTATGTTTTATAAAAAGTCAAAATTAAGAATCCACGAGTCCAGTCCTAAAACTTCAATCCTAAGCCCAAGGATCCCCCAACCTTTTGGCTAGAAGATTCCATGCACCAAATGTGCCAAGGCCCTTAAGACCAAAATAAATGTGCCAAGGCCAATGGCTATTCCTAATACCAAAGAGAGAGTAAGGTGATAATGAAACGCAAGGGAGAATTAGTGGAGGTTGAAAATGGCCTTATTTCTAGAGTAGAACATAGGTGCATTGAGGGAAAATGGGTGCGCCTAAACATGCTATAAGTACGTCATCTCATAAAAGAGAGACAATCTTTCCAACATATCCCCTCTTACGCCCCTGCCCCCGCCCCCGCCCCTCTCCGCCTACCCCTCCCTCCAAAACTTGGCCAATCAACGTGACACTAAAGTCAACAAAGCGAAGGCAATTGAGACGGCAAGAGACATACCTCTATCGAAGGAACAGAGATGGCAAGACATACCCCTATCGGAGGGACTCTAGCCCAGAGGCATTGGATTTGCAATGAGGCCATTAGAGCTTTGTTCTCTACATGGCTATCTATGACGACCTCTTTCCTTGAGTGTGAATTGAGAAAACCAAAAACATCTCAATTCAGAAATACACAAAGAAACCAAACGGGCATCTCGTCATGCAAATAAATTTTATTAAGCCACTACTACACTTTATTCTACCAAAACCCTCACAACTTAACGCCTGCATCCACGGACGCTCCTCTCTGATTTGAAGCTCTTCTTCTGCCCTGCGCAGTCAAACAATCCGACTTCTTGCAGCTACATGTACACCTAATTTTAAGTTCGCATTCAATCTCTAACCTTGTTACCCATTCACCCCGTGCTCAATTGCTCAATCCCGCAGCTGGCTGTTAACAACACAGCGCATTAGGGACTCTGGCCCTTTCAATTCTTGTGCCCAGAACCTTCGTTCCTGTCCGCCTCACAACAGAGACTACCAGTAATCCTTTGACAGCAAAATACATTTGACAAGAGCAGCAAAATACATTTGAGCATGCTCTTCTCGACTCCTACACTCGACTGTTCACCCATCCACGATCTCCGCTTACCCTGCCCACAACCTTCAGTTGTTGCCAACGACAACATATCAGGCGACCCATTGAAACAACGTACATTGCTCCTCCCAACGCAGCACAGTAAAGACATATCGAGAGACCAGTTCTTGGATACTCTTCTCGACGGGACACGTTCTTGAATGCTCTTCTCGAACCCTTACACAATACGTATTCAGGCACACATTCAGTGACATTCACGAACGACTGCTCCTCACCACTAAGTCGTGATTGCTCTCTTCTTCATCCCTCCACTCTACTTATTATAACGAGCCACCCATTCACACCAGAAGGCGTCGTGGCCACTGGCTGCGTTCTCCTTCCCTCCACTCTACACAACCTGCTCAGCAAAGGATTGACGCGCTGCTCATTAATACGAAGACATATTCTCGGATGCTCTTCTAGCCTTCCACTCTACGTACGTACAGCGTTCGTTGACACATCACAACCTACTTAACAGAACTACCGACAAACAGCAAAACGCATTCTGCTCGCCCCATCCTCCGACTGATTATGCACCACATTCAGCTCACCGCGCCTAAAATGATGCATGCCATTTAACAGGGACGCTACATTCAACACCCAGGAGAACAGCTGCTTTTGAGCGGGAGCAATGGTTTGAAACCGTTGTGGTCGCTGTTCTCTATGAATACACAAATAGCAACCGACCAGTTTCAATCTTATCACAGTCGACCAGCTGAGACGCCTGTTTCAAATCAATGAATCAAACTTTCGACAAGAGCTGCGGCAAGGGAAACCCCTATTTGGAATGAATCAATCCAACTTTTGACAAGAGCAGCCACCCTTGATACAGAAATAAGGACGAACAAACCACAAACCTCAGCCAACCCACAGTTACGCACCCAAAACGTTCGGACCTCACGGGGCTGTTCGCAAAACTTCGCAGGGCGCAGGGCGCTAAAGTCGACTCTCCATAATAAAGAAATAACGAAAACGGCTACATTAAGAGCAGGGGCAACTTTTGCTGTTTATCTACCTCCGTTTATCTACCTCCCGCAGGCCAGGTCCGAAGGGACTCTTGTGGGGGGGCTCTCAAAAGAGAGAGAGAGAGAGAGAGAGAGAGAGAGGGCCTCGGGGAGCTCCAAGTACTCTCTACTCTGGTGTTTGTGAATCGTGATGCTAAACGTCGACGGGGAAAGCATGACCAAGGCGGTAGGTGAGTACGTTAATCAATGCGTATGAACATCGGAGGGCACTCCTTTTCACGTGGACGGGGCATCAACCTTCATGCATTAACTTCAAGCAATGAAAGTCGACTTTAACGTGAAGAGTCCAGTTGCCCTTCTTTACTTACGAAGGAGTATCCCCTTGGCACTTGCTGAGTTGGAAGTTGGAAGTTGCCTCATCACTTCTTTAAATACTACAATAAACTCTACTTTACTTTATGGGAGCCAAATGATCATAGCAAGAATGTGTGAACTTTAAAGGTTTGTCTATCCATGTGCGTGAGAGAGAGAGAGAGAGAGAGAGTGCATGCACCTTGTGCCTCTTGTGCCACTTGAGCACATGTCCGATTCATATCCCCGATTCATATCCAACATGAGCTACATTGCAACTACCTATGGGAACTTTTGGAGATACGTGCTCTAAGCCTTTGCGTCTAGTTCCTTGGCTGGTCGCTACCATTAGAACACCATTAGGGGAGGCTGGCTATCATAGATTATGAATTTAGTCCTTAAAGGTTGGTCTTGCAAATAGTAAAATGAGAATAAGCAGTTCACCAGGAGTTCACCACATGCTTCATGCCACGACTCATGGAAACTTGCTTGATAAACCAAGGGAAATAAAATCGCACCTTATTCTATTGGCACTACTCATTGTGTCTTCAGTTGGCTCTATAGTTTGTCGTCCATGGCATGTATCTCATGTGCACTTGAATGCTTACCACTTGCTCTTGGATTGAATTGCTCTTTGTTTTGAGCTTTGCTATTCCAACTCTTTGTTTTCAGTGATGTAGCTTTGATGAGCTGCATGTTAGCTATTGCAGAGCATCATTACCTATGGGCTAAGTGTTCTCTATGAAAGTCCTAGTAGAGAGGCTCATGACTTCCTTTTGAGAATTCAAAACAAGAAAGAGGCAAAGAGAAAGAGAGAGTGAATGACAGTTGGGGAGAGAAAGAGAGGGAGAATGAGACTTGCACTGAAACATTAAACCCATGATTATCCCTCCCCTCAATTGCCTGGCTGAGAAATGCCATGATTTAACGTGCCCTGATACCTTGTCCCATGATGAAAGGAGCTTGAGACTCACATTATTTTGATGGAAACGCTTGAGACTTTAGTAGGGTGACCAATGCGATTGCTAGCTAGCCCTCTATTTATTTGAGGGTCAACCTTTGCTTGGGTGTAGCCATCGCGAAATTATTTTCGGGGCTATTTTGGGGCTACGATGCGATGCGCTTCTGGGTGAATATTTGAATTTTACACGGACTTGCACTCTCATCGAAAATTTTTCCGACATCATGAAGTCGCACTGGCGTAATAATGAGACGCAATCTATTTGTCCTGAATACCACATAGCTCAACACACGGCATCTCTGCACTGCTTCATGTAGCACAGTCTCTAGCCTAAGCTACCTGACAATTTATAATCACGCAGCCTTTTGGCGCAGCTTTGCCACCTATCACTGGACACTGCACCCATGTAGATCATTAAAATTGAAGGTTGGCTGCGAGAGACCACCGCGCTGGTCCTTGGCGTAATAATTAGACACAATCTATCATTCTAGACACCACCACAATGTAGTCTCTGGCCTGACCACCTGTCATCGTGCAACCTTTTGTCGCATCTTTGCCCGTAACCCATGCAAATCATAGGTTGGCTTGGAGAGACCACCACGCTGGTTTTGGGTGTAATAATGAGCATCTACCTCAGACAATCTCTGGCCTGACAACTTGTCATCGCCCGAAATTCAAGGTTGTCTTGGAGAGACCACCGCGCTAGATGCTGGAGCCTTGGAGACCAAAACATTACATCCAGTGAGCCAAAAGATTGTTGAGAGCCTTAGAGGCCAAAAGATTACATCCACCCATTGCTGAGAGCCTCGTTTGAGCAAGAGGGAATTTGTACAACTCAATTTTCCACCAGTCTATCTTGTTGCATTAAAAATTTTTAGGGAGCCAAAGGAGGATACGATGGAGAGACCAAAGACCATGCACATTGCTAGGACTCAAATTACGGCCCCCCCAACAAGTCGAGAGTACTCTAATTTAAAAATAGTGAGGCCTTCATCGACATCTAGGGCCAACCCATACAGCACAGCCATAAAGAGGCCCTATCATCTAAGGTGGTGACATGCAGATGTGTGGGGAATTGACTGTGGGAATGAAGGGTCTCCACTAGTGCTAGCATTTCTAAGGTGGTGAGCATGTCATCTGAGGTGGTGACATGCAGATGTGTGGGGAATCGACTATGGGAACGAAGGGTCTCCACTAGTGCTAGCATTTCTACTCCAGGTGAGTGCAACGCAATCACCTTATGTGAGAAGGCAGATAACATTGGGATCACAGAGCATCAAGGGGGGTGGTAGTAGGCATGGTCAAAATGAGTGGATGAGCAACAGATGAGTAGGGGAGCAGATGAGTGACGAGAGTTGGAGAAGGGTGTGTGGAGCAAAGTAGAGCAGGGGTGGAAAAGAGCTAGAGGAGGGGTGTGGATCAAAGTAGCAGAGTGTGGAGCAAAGTAGCAGAGCAGAGGCGGATGAGAGCGATGTAGTAAAATGCCAAATGCCATGGATCTTATATATATTATAAAGCTCTAACCACCATGGTGGCTAGAGCCTGGGGTTCCATCCATATTAATTGTAGGCCACCACGGTGGAATCTTAGGCACCACCCAAGATGGGCTGGTAATCATGAAGCAGATGCCATGTGGTGGGTGAGCAGGCCACTCTAGTAGGTGGTAATTAACTGCCAGATGGTGGAATCTTAGCCACGACAGACGTGGTTGATGAGAGCCACCACCACTGGGCAATAATTCCCACAAAGGTAAATCATGAAGCTCTAATCACTCATTACCATGCACTCTAGTTCTCTACTGAGCATGCAAGCCCGATGACTGGTAATTTTTACTACACTCATAGTGATCATGCAACTTAAGCCTGGTGGTGGGTGAGTGGTGGCTAGTAATTTTAATTACTAGCCTGGCGGAATCATAGCCACGATAGACGTGGCTGTAATCACTCATTACCATGCACTCTAGTACTCTATTGAGCATGTGAGCCCGGTGACTGGTAATTTTTACTACACTCGTAGTGATGATGCATGCTTAAGCCCGGTGGTGGGTGAGCGGTGGCTGGTAATTTTAATTGCCAGTCGAGTGGAATCGTATCCACGACAGACGTGGCTATAATCACTCATTACCATGCACTCTAGTACTCTATTGATCATGTGAGTCTGATGACTGATAATTTTTACTACTCTCTTAGTGATCATGCATGCTTAAGCCCGGTGGTGGGTGAGCGGTGGCTGGTAATTTCAACTGCTAGCCCAGTGGAATCATAGCCACAACAGATGTGGCTGATGACAACCACCACGGGGCAGTAATTCCCACAAAAGTAAATCATGATAATTGGAAGTTGAGGAATTGCGGGCCACTATGGTGGCTAGTAATTAGCTATAGCCTGGTGGGTCTTAGCCCCCACCACAGACGTGGCTGGGAATCTTAGATGCCACCACCTCTAATCACTCATTACCATGTAAGTCACTACTACCGCCTTGAATTAATCAAAATTTGGGCCAACCACCGCGGTGGCTCTCACCTTGACAGTGTAGGCAGGCTATCGTTTAATTCCATTCCCTTAACCGTTTTGTCTTCTATCCCTCTCGACCGTTTCGTTCTCCCTTGCAATCAGACTACAAACTCAAGCCTCCACTATTCCATTTTCTTCACTGTTTCATCTTCTATCCCTCTTGACCATTTCTTTCTCCAATCGGACTGCAAACTCAAGCCTCCACTATTCCATTTCCTTCACTATTTCATCTTCTATCCCCCTTGCAATCGGACTGCAAACTCAGGCCTCCACTATTCCATATCCTTCACTATTTCATCTTCTATCCCTCTCGACCATTTCTTTCTCCCTTGCAATCGGACTGCAAACTCAAGCCTCCACTATTCCATTTCCTTCATTGTTTCATCTTCTATCCCTCTCGACCATTTCTATCTCCCTTGCACTCTTTCTGCAACTTCTGTTCCCTCTCGTAATGGACCCTACACAGTCTGAGAGCTCCTCACACAATCTTTCCTCCCCCTCTGTAGCACAATGTGAGATCCCCTCTTCCCCTGATCTTGAAATTTTGACATATGGGAGCTCCTCTCTCGCTCTTCAAAAGCCCAATTTGGATGCTCTCCAAAACCAGGTTGGTGCAGGAGGTGAACATGAAGGAGGGGCAACTAGTCTATCAAGGTCAGAAGATTACCATCAATGAAAGCGTGGTTGAAAATGCTCTAGGAATTTCTGAAGGCAATTTGCAAGCACACTTTTTCGAGAAGCAGCGGAAGAGACAAGATATTCTAGATGTATACCCCAATGCTTAGATTAGTAAAGATGGTGGAGGCACGATTTCAAGCTTGCAAACAGATCTCCAAGATGTGTTAAAGAAGACCATTCAATTCTTTCCTGATATGAGAGGAACCTCCAAGTTCTGGCAGCTTCAAGCAACAATAGTGCAACTAAAAGGATGTGATGTATCTTTCTCAAGTGTGATCTCCAAGAGCGTGTTAACCAATCTTATCATCTCAGTCCATTGGAAATCCACCGATGCAGCAAAGCTAGCACAACTTGAGAAAAGTCTCAGGGAAGGTGCAGAAGCCAAGGTAGAGGAGGCAAAAGCGAGGGTCTTGTAGGCACAACAGCAAGCTGAGGCCGCTACAAAAATGGTCGATATGGAAAGGCATAGAAGAGAAGAAGTAGAGAAGTGCATGAAGAAGCTCCGAGATAGGCTCAAAGAAGTGAGAAATGATGGGGACATGGCGGACGAGCTAGAAAAGATACGAAAGGATGAAGATCACAGAGTACAAACGGCTATGCAACATGCAGAATGCATTGAACATTAAAAAAGACCAGATGATGGAGGAGCTGAAAAGGGAGAATGCAGAAACCAGAAAGGTGATGCAGGAACTTCGAGAGATCTTCAAGGCCAGGAAGGATGGGGAAGAGAGCAGTCGGGGTGGAGAAGACAATGAGGCACCCCCCCACATGCCAAGAAGGATGCAGAGAGTAGCCCCCATTGTGGAGCAAGTTGCAGCAGCCACGGTGAGGGTTGTATTTTCGAAACACTAATGGAAGTCCAAAGAGTAAGCTACAAGACCATGCAAGAAGATCATGATAGATGTGCGCATGAGCTTGCCATGGCTTTTGAAAGTTATGAAAAGCAGTCCGTCGTCCCCAAACTAGAGTGGAAGTCTTGGAAATGGCCATGAAGATGTTTATGAGCAATTTAAGCACCTTCAACAGATGCTGAGGGATTCAGATAAAGTTGTTGCACAGAGTGAGAAAAAAGTGGAGAAGATGAAGGAGAACATCCACAGCCTTAGGATGAGGGAGGAAGGAATCAAGAAGCATCTTCATCATGTACAGAGCAAGACTATTGTATTGACGGCCGCAATAGTTAAATTGGATGCCTATCCTGCTATGCAATAGGGTCCGAAATGCATGGTCTGCCATACCCCCATCATAGATGATTGTTGTATTCGATGGCCTGCATGCTACCACCTTGTGCACATTGTTTGCTTTGGGGTGTTTGTGCATACAAAATTGCTATGTAGAGAATGCCATTTGCCATTGCCCACATTGTGGACAGATCAAATGTGCCTGCCTGCTATAGCTATCTACAATGAGAAAGTAGATACTGCAGCTCAATTTGCATTTGGGCAAAAGATACAAAAGACAAGGAGCTCAAATTGAAGAAGGCCAAGACCGAGCCTGACTGCGAGGAAAAGGAGCCTAAAGAGAGGAACCAGCCCACTTCAGAAAAGGAGCAAGAAGGCCTAAGCCTACAACCAGGAAGCTCAAATCAAAGAAAGAGGAAGCAGCATGAAGGGAGGGGCCAGGCACTTGTAGGAAGGAACCAACCCCATTCTGGAAAGGAGCAAGAAGGGCCGAGCCTACAATCAAGGAGCTTAACAAGGAGTCCTTGAGATGTAATTTGAAGTAAAGGAGTCTTTGAGATGTAATCTATGTGTAATCTATTGAATTGTTAATCTTCTCCAAAGTTTACTTGGGCAATGTTTTCTATGCTATGTGACTAGATGATCCACGTATAATGAGACGAAATATTTTGGTTTGACAAGTAATGTGAGATGAAAGATTTTGATTAGATCACTAACGTGAGACTGAAAGATTTTGATTAGTCAACTAATGTGAGACGAAAGCTTTCGATTAGACAACTATAGATGAAAGATTTTGATTAGACAACTAACATGAGACTGAAGAATGAGAAGGTCGGGCTCAATGAACTCAAAGATTTCGTTTATCAAAGTAAGATGAGACTGAAGATTGAGAAGGTCGGGCTCAATGAACTCTCTCCCTATTTAAGTGCAGTGTGCTGATAGAATTAAGAGCCCATTATGAAATCTAGCCCCAAAACTTTGTACACCGATCCACCTATTGCCGATCCATCTACAACGAATATATGGCATACCCAAAAAACTTTGGAATGCTTTTGTTCTATTTGAAAATGATGTTGGATGGCGTTCTCACAGAAATAGACTCGGAGAAGGAGGAAAATAGTTAAAAGGAGGACATGCTTCAGTGGTGGGTGTATTACTTGGAGTCAGCAGAGATGGTGAATAGTAATTTCCCTAGCTATTGTTTTTTCTGCTCCTTTAAGGTACTTGTGAAGCTCATTATGTAGGTTTCTTTTGGTAGGACATGATAGAGGCACGAAGATGTATAGAGCGCAAAGACCAGGATGAAGAGGACCCCCAATGAAAGGAGGAGTTACTATGGGTGTATAAGTCGGCAGAGTCAAGCAGGCAGTGTGAAATCTGAGTGTGTGAAGAGGTCTACCATTGTGCATCAGACTGGCCTAAAGAGCTAGGAGATGCTTGCCGTAGAGAGACTGAATAGATAGTTGGGAGATTGGAATTTCGTTGAGCCGCAAAATGTCATTGTATTTTGAAAAAATAAAAATCTTGTAGACATTTCTTGGACCTGTGGACTTTCTCATGGTGCTCGTAATACCTGATTTTGTATCGACCTACTTCCATGTTAGTACTTAAATGTTTTAAGTAGCTCAGTGGTTGAAATATGATGGTTAACAATAACTAGTCTAAAGGGCAATGTTTTAGTATAGTACTATGCAACAAATTTTAGGATAGCACGGTATTAGTGTAAGGATAGCATGGTATTAGTGTAAGGATAGCACGGTAGTAATGCAGGGTAAGTTCTCGCTAGCATGGTGGTTGGTTGCACTAGGATATTAAAAGCCACTAGCATGGTGGTTTGCTTCTATTATTACAAGATGAATGGATTTAATGGTCTAAAGGGCACTATGCAACAAATTTTAGGATAGCACGATAGTAGTGTAGGGATAGCACGCTAATAGTGTAGGATAAGTTATCGCCAGTGTGGTGGTTGGTTTGCACTAAAATATTAACCACCACCACCATGGTGGTTTTCTTATATTATTATAAGATCAATGGATTTGTAGGATGTGTGGATTCGTTATGGGAAACCAGTGCGGTGGTCGTTGGAATATACTAAAAACAAGCATGGGATTTACCGTTTGGGATTTACAAAGACAATTTAATAAAACCCGCGCGGTGGTTGTTTGGGATATACTAAAAAGAAGCATAGTCTCAAATACAAATTCCATTTTCTAGGACAAGTGGACATATTCCATTTTAGTTCCTTGCAATGAGACTACAGACAAATACAAATTCCATTTTAGTTCCTTGCAATGAGACTACAGACATTTTCTTAGTACTATCTTAGTCGTCCTCATCCACCACTCCAAGACACCCCAAGATGTGCTCATGTGTGTCTAAATCCAATTTCAAGACACTCTTGCCCTTCTTTTGTTGTGGCACAAGCTGCATCTGGAACTTAATAACTCTTACTAGATGAGAGTACACACATGTTTGTGGACTCTTATGTAGCAGTTCGTAATTGCGGCCTCTCTTGGATGTCTTTTTATACCAAAAAGCTTCGATTACTACATCCCACTTCTCATAGGTTGTTCCCCAATTATCGTTAAATGTTTCCTCAACCTTGTGCTTAGGTTTTGTGTGCTACAATTGAAAGTATGGGTCATATTCCTTGTTCTCCCCAGAATCTGTGATAGCTGCAAAGTTATCCCCCTCTTCCAGATAGTTAGTGAGGTCATCAAAACTCTCCCCAAACTGTGGCGAGTCGTTTGTTTCTCCATTGTTTGTCACTCCATTTGAATGTAGAGGGAAAACTTGAACTCACTCCCATGTCTTCACAGTTGCAATGTTCTCACAATTGTCATCTCTATGATGCATGTAATGTAGAAACAAGAAAGTTTTCTTGTTTTAATCAGTTGGTTGTTTGAAAAGCCCCATATGCTATGCAGACCACGAACTCCCTTAATTTTCTCGCAATCATGTCGGCTTCTCCTTTGCACTTCATCCACTTTCACTTCATGGAACACTCTGCGTACTACAATATTTTTAAGGCTTTATTTAATGTATGTTGAATGTGCGCCTGTGGAGAGGTTGGCTGTAAGTCATGTTACAACATCATGGGAATCATTGAGGTTTTCTTGAGGGCATGCTAATTGACAGAGCTTGCTTAATAACAACACCGCATCCATCATGTTCACCCTTGCCATGCTAGACCCAAAGAAATTTCACATCATGTCTAGACCGCCGGTCAGGGAATTGAACTTTGAGATGAAGTAGAATCCACGGGTTAATTTAAATTGATAGGTTGCACCATCTGACCACACCCAATGTTGTTTTATATTTTCTACATGGGGATTTTTCTTTTTCAACCATTCCCAATGGAGTAGAAAAGCATGCTGCACAAATAAGGTGTCATGTTCCCAATCATATGAAATGTAGAAATGGTATGTGCATTGCACTGATCTGGACGGTTGTGAGCCAGCAAGCAAATTGGCATTAGGCATGGAAGAATCAAGCAAATGGCTGTACGTGATATGCACAAGAATTGTTATCTACTTGTTGTACTAGTGAGCACTCTGTATCTCATCTTGTTCTTAAAATGAATAATTTTCTGCAAAATCTATGACAGATACAATAGTGTCACGAGAAAAATTGGCAAGGCACGTCCTGAACTACTTATCCTACCAACTAGCCGTGAAATTGTGAAGCACATATTTTGGGATGGATTGAACCACAAGACCTATAAGCTCCCTTGGATGGGTGCTCTTATATGATAGTAGCCATCTCTTTTTATCAGATCCTTCAACATTGACATTTTCAAATCTCCTCCATTTTAGAGCAACATGGTTGTCTTTCCTCATTTCATTTGGATAGACATTGAATGTCTTTTTCTTCAGCTTCAAACTGCAATGCTTGCTTGTGCCACGAATGCATTTAATCTTGTGCCATTCACGATCTCCCTTTGGACACACCGCTGGCTCCCACAGAGACCTTAGGCTACAAAACCTGCCCTCCCTTGCAACACATGATGAGGATCCAGGTGGCCTACAAATTGCACATTCATCGGGGAGGTATGGGCATCGATCCCCTTGGAGCAATGCTCCAACATGGCCAGATCTCAAGCCAGCCAAGTCAAAGTCTATGTGTGTTTTGCAACAACAAACATTCCTGTCTTTGAGTTTCTTGACATACCAAGGCTTACAATGTGCAAAGCTCCTTTGCCCAATTGAAATGTCTAGATTCTAATCCATAAACTTGAGATACAACTCCGTCTGCTAACTCAACATGTGGGAAGAACAGAACAATGAGCCCCCTTTTGGCTACTATTAAAAGAAGACAAAACATAGTCTAGTTAAATTATATAATGAAGCAAAATAAATTTCTACCATCGTGCTGGTTTAGGACAGTCACAATTTCAATCATTGGACTGGTTTAGGACACATTTAGGATAGTCAACCTTCAGGCTGGTTTAGGACACATTTACTTGATAGTCACAATCTCAACCACTGGGATAGTTTAGGACACTGTCACAATTTCAACCACCATGATGGTTTAGCCTAACGGTCTCAACTTCTCATATTAGACAATAACAAGTATATTGCTTTTCATTTCTGAATTTCACCATTAGAAAATAACAATATATTGCTTTTCATTTTTGAATTTCACAATTTAACAGTGGTATATGAATCGAATAGCAAGAAATTAAATTTAACGAATTTAAGTACTAAGAAACACAATAATTTCAACCACCGAGCTAGTTAATAACTAATGTATGTTCAACCACACTGGCTCATGATAATCACATAACTGGTGATTGACCTGAAGCAGCCATGGTTGCATGATGTTTCAACCACCAGGCTGGTTTAGTAAAATAACAATATATTGCAAAATATATTGCTATTAATTTTTGCTTAACCATGCCACTAGGCTGGATAACAACTAATGTCCGATCAACCACGCTGGTTCAGGACAATCACATAACTGGTGATTGAAATGAACTAGCCTACGATTGCATGATGTTATAACCATCGGGTTGGTTTAGGACAATGACATTTAATCCAGCATGGTTTAAGAAATGAAATAAGTAAACTATCCCAAAGCTCAATCACAAACAACCACCAGGCTAGTTTAGGTACCACTGACCTACGTTGTATCTAGCATGTGTATGATGTGCTCCTCAAACACCTTGCATCCCGTCCGCTTCTTATAGATGTTCTTTCTATTTGGAGAAGCTCTCTTATTTTTGTGCCAAAACGTCATCACTATAGCAATGACTTCTGTACTTAGGTTGTCTCTCCTTTTCTTGCGTTCTGTTGAAGCCCATAGACTTCTTAGATCGAGATGATTGTGCATTGCTTTTGCTCTACGTTCAACCGCTGGAGCCACGTTGGTCCTTCTGATTGTTGACATTGTGTACCCAAGTCATTTCTCCTTTGTTTCAGGGGACACCAACATAGCTAATGTCACCCTCTTTGTAGCTATTTGATCTAAGCTATGCACCCCTTTCACTTTTTGTAAGGCATTTCTCAGGTTAGAGAGCATCACCTCTTGGGTGTGCATCTCCCGAGGTGTTGGTAGGGTTGTTACTCTACAAACTTTAGCGTGTAGGCTAAAGCTTTTGAAGACTCAAGACTGGTAATCACTTGAATGGCTTGATGTTGCTGCCTCGAATGCTCCCATCAATCGTGACACCACAACTTGTGTTCTTCGCTCTGATATGGCAATGATCGGATGTGCGCATCTGCAACCGCTTCTTGTTGCTAGTACTTTGCAAGGAGTCTTCTTTCTTCCTTCGCAGATGTTGCAAAAGTGTCTTCTGTTGTCGATTCGATACCGTGCCAGCGCTTTCCTCGATCTGCACTCCGTTCCTTGTGCCTTGACCTGGCTTTTCATCTTTCCTGTCCTGCAGCATGTGTCTTCTTCTCTTGTAAGCCATGGCAAGCTGCATTTTGCCATTGACGCCATGGCCACGATCAGCAGTCCAGAATAGACCCAGAGAACCTAGCTGGTGAGGTAAGCAAAGAATAGAAGACAACTTACCCGAAAGAGGACAATGGCAAACCAAAGTCTGTGCAAGGTCACGTTAAGGTGCGTGCGGGGTGCGTGCGGGTTGTAGGGTAGGGGTAGGTTGCAGGTGCCTAATCTTCCAAGATTTGATGGGTGGGAGGTGTGAAAATTCAAAATTCGAAGAAGTAGCAAAATTTCAGTTGTCGGTTTCCCCCCCTTTGACGATACGCATCAGCAGAATTGGATATCCCAAACAAGTGCAATGTGGCTTTAAATGCTTCAAAACACAAATAGGCCAAAGGGCATGCTATCAAGTTTGATGCTATGTATTATTAAATGCAATGACCTTTGGCATACTTATGAGCCATATAGCAAGCAAGTGCATGGAAAAAGAAACAATTCAAAATTGTAAATAGTATTGGATTTATTAAAATATCTTTTCACATGCACAAATTGCACTTTTCCAACTTCTTCCATTTTAGGGTGAATCTAGATACCAATACACAACTATCAATGTTTTAAGACCACTATGCAGTAGTCCCACTAGTTTGGATTCTAAATTTTCAAACTGTTTTGGTTTTCAACAAATCAAAAAAAGTTATGGAGCATGTCCTTAAATGGGTATGCATCACTTTAGCACAACATTGGATGCTAGCTAACCCATGCCTAATGTTCTCATGTAGGTGTGTCCTCATGTAGGGTTTAGGAGAAGCTCATGTAGTGTACTTTTGAATGATTACTTGGTTGCATGTACATATAGAACAAAATTTTGATGTTTTTGAATAAATTTCTATATTCTATAGTCTTCAGGATGCATGCTTCACATGCAACATAGCATTTGTAATGCTTTAACGGTCTTGTTCCAAATCCTTATTCCATAATTCTTTGCTCTCATGTTCAAGTTTGGAATGTCTACTACAACTTGAAGACAAAGTTTGCCCAATTCCATTGAGCAATGCATAAGTTATTGGTCATGCAAGATACCTATACATAGAAAAGTCCTTGAACTTCACCAAAAATGGCTACACCCAAGCAAACAATGACCCTTGAGTGTAACGGAGTCATGTCATTAGGAAAAATTTAGACCCAAAAAGAGCCTCTTCATTAGTCCCTTAATATTTCTCTAACATGAAGATTAGCGAACTAGCCAATGGAAAGGCTTGGGCATTAAAGAATCAAGACCTCCATATTGGCCTTTGATTGGTGGAGAGGCCTCCCTTGGTCCCCACTCCTTGCCACTTGCCTCCTTCTTGACCCCACCACCACCTAGGACTTTTACTTACCCCCTTGACGAATGTGCGGAGAAGGAGATGTAGGTGCTGGGATTTTTTTAGTACGTTTTTTTAAAGAAAAGAACATTTTTCCAATTTTAAAATGCTTTTGGATATTCAAAATGCAAAAAACATGTTTTTAAATACTGGTCAATAGGCACCCATTGACCGACAAAATACCGCTTGGTGTATCATAACATCATGCAGTGAGATCCCTGCTTTTTATAGACCCAACTGAATATACCGACCGATATGTCGCTACAAAAACCGATGTATTCAGCCAACACATGCGTGCCACGTTCCTCGACTGACTACACCAACTGGTGTAATTAGCCAATGCATGAGCACCACATGTCTCGATCGAATACACCGATCAGTATAACAGCATACTGATTGGTGTATTTGATACCACGTGGTATTGTCTAGCACCGAGTGGTTCATTCCTATGATACCATGCAGTAAACATATTCAATTGCTATTTAAGATCTTGCAAGTGAGCTCGTATCCTAAAAGTGAAATGACTTCACTAGTTTATAATTTAACCATTAAGGATTGATGGGATGCCCATGCTATTGGTTATATAACCATATATATGTTGATGCTCATAGAAAACTTTTGGTAAGTATGGATGACTTCATGGAACGCTGGCTCCTTTTGGAACATGTCAATGATGGTGACTCAAAACATTGAGTTTTCCTAAAACATTGGTGAATCAAACATTATGTGGGCAGAAAAATGTGTTATTGGAATGACTTGATACATTAACTGGCATTTTGTTGGATTTAGGGAGATGCCATTCTCCTACATTTGATTAGAACTAATTCAAGACATTTTAAGTGGTCTTGCTTATTGGAGTGGATGCACAAATCATCCAAGAATAACTATAGGAACTTATTCAAAAATGACTTGAAAGCATTGATCTCTCAAGCGCAACAAGGTAGAGGTCTCAAGGCTCACAAAAGTGGTTCAACATGTCAAGGAGATGTGCTATTTAGAAGTCCTCCACAGGGAGTCAAGGGGTTGTGCTTTGGTTGCAACAACATAGAGTTAGACAAGGGAGGCATTGGGTCCTAAGAGAACCCCAAATGTAAAATGTTTGATGAATACAATTAACACTTTTTCAAGTCAATTGCAGATTTCTAAATTTCCAAAATTGTTTGGAAATTACAGAGTTGCATGTGCATGTGAGACATGGCAGGGTAGAGGAAGCTGTACATCTCTAATCCAACCACCTTTTCCAACGTTGTTTTTGTTAGGGGTAAGGAATAGTGATCCGTGATTGTGGAGGCATTCACATTCTTTAAGTTAACACATATCTTTAGCTTCTTGTTGCATTTAGGCAATGTGATGATGATGGGTGAAATCCAGTCACTATGCTCTATCTCATAGATGAATCCTACATCTAAGAGTTTTTCTAGTTCGTCATAGATCATGATGTCATATTTTGGATTTGTTCTATATGGTCCACATACCTTAGGGTGGGTACCTTCCCTAATAGGTATTGTGTGTACATCGACTTCTAGTAAAATTCCCTTCATTTCCTTGTATGACCATGCTAAGTAGTCTCGATATTCCATTAGGAGTGCTTTTAGCTTTGTTTCATCTTCTTGTGTGAGCTGTTTTCCAATGAATACCAATTTATCTTCTTCCCCTTCAAGGATGAGGTTTGTAATTTGTTCTAATTTTGGCCGATCCCTCATAGATTGGAGTCTCTCCAATGTTATCAATTTCTTGTACTTAAGATTCTTGTATTAGTCTTGGCATTGCTATGGGGACACTACCATTGGCGTCGTTCTTGAAGTACTTTGGTACTTCACGAAGATCATCCTCTAATGGTGTTGAACTAGCTGTACATGGGCTATGGTCGCTGAGTGGCATAGTAGCATTAATCAGTTATTGAGGATCTTAAGGACTTTATTTTTTGGGAGTCTCATTATCAAGCTTCATCTGCACATGTGGCTTGAACTTCCAAAACTTTTTATGTTGGGAACTGTGGGGTAACTTTTCCACTGGAAAAGTATTCCCGAGTAATGGTTCATCTATTGTGCATACTCCTTCAAGTCCATCAAGGGACCATTCAAGAGGAGGTGGCTTAGATTTTGGGAGATTTGGCTTGGTAAGATACAACTCTATGATCTTGGTTTGGACTTTCAAACTCATTGAAGTGGTCATGGCCTTGGCTTGCAGTGATGTCCTCCTTCAATTTTCTTATGGGACCTTTTGCTATTATTCAGCTTTGGAGAGTTCGACATCCATTAGGGCATGGAGAATGGCTAAAGCATTGTCAAAGACATGGTGTTCTAATTGAGAATTTTTAGCTTCTATTTCAGTATCCCAAGGAAAATTCAAGTCCTTATTGTCATGGATAGCTGCTTTAGAATCACTATTCCATTCAACCATAAAGATGGCACTTTTGGATCTATTGGTTCTTCATGTATGAGTGGAGGTTTTACCTGCATGACTTAAGCATCAATTTGTGAGAAGATTGGATCTAGTATATGCTAGTTGTCAATGGTCGCCAATGCTTGGATCCAATCATTGACATTGCTTTATGTATCTCCAGCTAAGGGATATCGTTGTGGGAGGGCTGATTTGCTTGAGATCATCATTGAAGAGGTTTCATCCAATAGTCTAGGCACAATGGGTTTTATTGCTCTTGTCCCTACACTCTTACTGCGGTGTCACAATTTTGTATTGTCAATTTATCAGTTCCCAAATCATGGAGGACTGATGCTTCACGCAACCAAGGACGTCCAAGCAAGATTTGATAAGATTTCTTGGGGAGATCCAAGATTGTGAACTGAAGAGTAAAGTGGACTCCTACTACTTTTGCGGATACTCCACTCACTACACCCAAGGGCTTTGCATGTGAATCATTTACAAGGTGTATGTTAAAATGAGCCTTTTGCATTGGTGGGAGACCTCATTCATCATAGAGATCCTTGGATAGGACATTCACACCTACTCCACCATCCACAATGGCTTGGATCTCATCATATGCTTTATGGATCAAAGGCACGGTGATGTTGCTCATGTCATCTCTTTCACCCATCCACATAGGGATATCTTCTATGTCTTCCATAGGTGGAGGGCGATTTGATAATTCAATCCATGCTTTGAAACTCTCCCAGAGATTGGGACAATTTCGAAAGAGGATTCCAATGGGAATGGACACAAGGAAACTTAGAATTCTAGACATTGCAGCATGTTCTAGTTGGCATGGGGGAACATTATGTTTACTGGAGCAGAGGCTCAATTATAGTGTTAATACTTGGTGGGGCCAAATTGGATCTTGTGGTTGCTTCTTAGCCTCGAATTGAACTTATTCTTTTTCCACCCATTGTTGAAGTGCCTGGAATAGATCCTTTTCCAGTTCTGCATTATGGTATGTAACTTCTTTTATTTGAGGATTTGGAGCTGATGTTGATGTGCATGGCTGATCATTACTTGGTGGAGGTATAGGCACTTATGCTTTCTTTTGGAGAGGTCTTCTAGATTGAATTGAACTAGTAGGCCCCTTGGTTGCCTCTTTTCATTGGCATGTGATTACATGCACAGGTTGTAAATATGTTTGCAGGCCCTAGACTTTGATGGTCTACCCAAATAATGCCAATTGGGATATTAAGTTTAGCCTCATTTTATTGTGGGACCTTAGTTTTCATGGGACAATCCATACAAGCATGGCCAATGCCACAATCTCTATAGAGTGGTTGGAAAGTAGCGGGGCTACCATGATGAGGGCATTATGTGATGCAATGATTCTCTCAGTGCAACTGTAGCACTTGATTGGAACTTGATATGTGTTAGGATGAACTTGATTCGCATAGACATGGATCAAACCTTCTGCTCCTTCCACATAGTACATCAGCTTCATAATCAAATTGTGAATTCATTTCCTCGGCTTGAAGTTGTTGGATTGGAACTACCAGAGGAGTTGGATTTGGTGTTCTTGGATATTCTCATGGATTTGGATTTCTGAGTAATTACAGGACTTAGATCTGGATGGGAACAAGATTCAACCTTGGAGCTAGTGGTGCTTGTGCAAGTGTTGGTTGCTTGTACATTGGGATGGGTGCCGCCGGCTAGTATTGTTGAGGTTGGGGTGGATTGTTGTGCATGTTGAAGATGCAACTATTTTTGTCATGCCCATTGACTATGCAAATGTGGCACCACAACTTGGCTTGTGCATTGATCTTGGCTCTTAGGATGGGGCATTCATTTGCTATATGATTGGCCATGCAAAGTGGACACCATACATTTTCTCACCTTGGATAACTCAGAGGTGCCGTCGGTTGAGACATGTGAAGCTTTTGTTCCATGGCATGCATAATTTCTTCTCTTAGCTTCATGGCCATGGCCTCTAGGTGATCTTCATTAGATGTTTCTGCATTTGACTTGGCTTTTCCATTTTTAGAGAGCTTGTCTCGTGCACTTGCTCTTCCATCATCACTGCTGGTGTCAGAATCTATCATTCCATCCTCTATGTCAATTGCTGCCACATGAGCAGCACTGAATGTTTCATAACTACTAATCTTTTTCATGTCCTTGTGAATCTTCTTCCTTAGTCTTGCAATGAACTAGGCTATTAGGTACTTATCATGGGGACATGGGTCACATTTTGCAATTAGGTGTTTCATTTTGCCTTGGTACGTGCGTACATCTTTCCTTTGACCTTGTTCGAGTTTGCTTAGTTGGAGAGAGGGATTGTCTTGAAGTATTTCTATTTGGAACCACCTCTTGAATTCGGTTTGTAGCAGGTCCCATGTGGCTCGTTCTTCCACTAGGAGGTCGAGGTACCATTTGGAGGCTTCATTAGTTAAGGCCATTGGGAACCATGCAACCTTGGTTTCATTTAATCGATCCCTACTAGCTCTACATACAACATCAAAATGCTAGAGAAATCTTGCTGGATCGCCCCGCCCATTATATTTTGGAAGTTCTAGTTTGCCCAGGGGTCACCTACTGTGATTGTTATTGTTTCAGCCAAAATTGTTACGAGGGTTAAAGAAAATTTCCCCATCTGCTTCTAGGTCAATGTCAACATCATTGCGATGGTGATCTATCATGTTGTGACTTGGAGTCAAATGGATTGCATGAATTACAAGGGGGAAATTGGGGGCAGAGGGTGGTTGGAGACATTGGTTGGAGAGTAATTGCAGGTAGAATTGTCAAGAGGTCGATTGGATAGGTCCTCCTCAAGTCTATTTGTTGATGTATGTGTGTTAGGGGGGTTAGAGATGTGTCAATGTAGTAGGGATTTTCATGTTATAATTGTGCCTAGGATTTTCCCCTTTGAGTGTGGGAATGTGCCGGTGTAGACGGATCATCAATCGGAGGTCACAGCTAAAAGTTAAGTGAATTAGTGGGAAAAGGAGCCCACATGGGGGCATGAATGTACCTTGCAGCTAGTCCCTTTAGTCAAAGATCTTGTTCACATTGAAGTACAAACTGCTAACAAGGAAGTGATTGTGGAAGTGGATACCAAAGCAAGTAAGTTTGATATTCAAGCAAAGATTAAAGAACATGAAGCTAGATGTGATTAGAATAGGGGGACTTCCAAAAGATTGGTCGAATGTTAGGGATGCCAAAATGATGTGTAATGGGTTGAAAAAATTTCCCATAGTGTGGTGCTTCCATGTGTGAAATCCTGTTCAAATGGGGTCCAGTTTGGCCACCAAATGAGCGAGTTATGATGGGTTAAAGTAGGAGCAAAACATGGCTTTTTTGGGTGTCTTTGCCTCTAAAATTGGATGTGAATGGACTTAAAGTCTAATTGAGGTATCCTAGATGTCCTAGTTCAGTTGGCCTAATTGACCCAATCTACTTGACCTAACTAAGTATAGAGGTTCTCTTAACTAAGTCAGTTAGCTTGATTGTTAGCTAGCCACTAACCTAACTAGCTCGTTTACTTAACCTAACCGAGAACTAGCTACTCTAACCTAACTATGGTTAAACTAATCAAACTACGATTAACTTAGCTGAGCTTCAAGTAACCTAACATACATGTAGTTAAACTAAACTAACAATGGTTAAACTAACCTAATGATCCTAACCTACCTACCCTAACCTAACCTAGGTTAGTGGGTTGGTTAAGTTTTAAAAAAAGGGGGGGTTGGCAGTAGAGAGAGAGAGAGAGAGAGAGAGAGAGAGAGAGGAGGGGGCGGGGGGGGGGGGGTGGGTGGTGGAAACTTGACGGACTGAAAACTTGATGGAAATTCAAAGACAAGAGATGATGATCACCTACAATGCTCTCGATGTAACAGGATTGTTGAGGGAGAATGGACGATGGGTGGATGGCTATGCTGCGAGAATGGCTCGAAGCAACTCGATGATGAGGATGGGAGTAGGATGGTGGTCGATGGAGAGGGAGGAGGGTGTTATGTAGGGCTCGAAATGGGGAAGAGGCTGAAGGCTAGATGTGGAAGAAAAAGAATGAGGGGGTGGAGTGGGTTTTTATAGGAATGGAGATGGGAAGGGTTTAGAGTTAGGGTTAAACCCTAGAACCTTCCTGTGCCATAACTTTTCATGGTTAGCTCGAATCGCTCTTCTGTGAAAAGGAGAAATGTTCAAAATTTCAAGATCTACACATTGGTGTCCATTAAATACCCTGATTTGTTCTTAAAGTGGCTTCTTTTAAAGAGATACAAAATTTCTTAAAGTAGTAACCCATGGTTGATGGTTGGGGTTGGTATTTTTTGCTAGAGTTGGGGATTCTTTTAAAAACTCTCCTAGCCCTTGAGTGATATGTTTGTGATAGTTTTTTGGTAATTTGTTCTTTACACATACTTGCGTATGTCCACTTGTTACTTGAGATGCTAGTCTCCCCGATAATAATGCCAAATATTGGCTCTTTCCCATGGCTTCCATAGGAAGAGCAGGGTGTTCTAGGTATGCAGGGTTTCGAGGCTTTTTGTCACCGACATATAAGGAGGTACAAGGTTGGAGGAGAGGGAGAGAAGGAATTGCAAGGTTGGAGGAGAGGGGAGTAGGAGGCCAGGTTAGGACATGATTTTGGACATGGAGTGCAAGGGAGCATGGACACTTGGAGACAATTGCATGAAACACCAAAGTAGAACTCAACACAATGCCCCAAAGAGTCTAGGCTTCATTCCATTATGGGATATAGATACAAGTTGGAGAGCTTCTCTCTCTACATGTAGGAATTGTAAGACATTATCTCTCTACATGCGCACAGAGAAGTTGCATGTAGGAACTGCATGTAGGACTGCATGTAGAACATGCATGTAGGAGTTGCATGTAGAACATGCATGTAGGAGTTGCATGTAGAAATGACATGTAGCAATCATATGTAAAACATGCATGTAGGAGCTGCATGCAGGACTTGCATGTAGAACATGCATGTTGAGGATTCTTAAGAGATATTATTCCTAGACTTATGCAAGTACAAGTGGAAATTTGTTGCTACTCTACACACACACTTTGTGCCATTTAAGTCCATGTTGGCACAGAGACAACGGATGAAGACTTTCATACAATTCAGGGTCTCTATCCACCACCTAAATGCTATGACAAGCAAACCACCATTAAAAAACTTTGAAAATGCAAATTTAATTGAATAATTTTGGACCATACTTTGATGACCGCTTTTGTAGAACTGCATGTAGAACATGTATGTAGGACTTGCATGTAGAACATGCATGTAGGAGTTGCATGAAGAAATGACATGTAGCAATCATATGTAGAACATGCATGTAGGAATTGCATGTAGGACTCACATGTAGAACATGCATGTTGAGGATTCCTAAGAGAGATTATTCCCAGCCTTATGCAAGTACAAGCGAAGCTTTGCTGCTACTCTACACACATTTTGTGTTATTTAAGTCCATGTTGACACAGAGATAACAAATGAATACTTTCATACGATTCAGGGTCTCTATCCACCACCTAAATGCTATGGCAAGCAAACCACCATAAGAAACTTTGAAAATGCAAATTCAATTGAATAATATTCGACCATACTCTGATGACCACTTTTGTATGATGTGTCACAACTATCAAAGAGCACCAAAGACTATATCTTTATGTAATTAGCTAGCTACATCCCTTCTCCATATCCTAGTCCAATCTAGCAGCATGGTGTGCAAAATAGTCATGTGGTATGCATGCTTGCATGGGATCAAAACATACCTGGTGCTTCAGTATCATAAATTAGCAACCCACAAGTTGTACAAACATAATGTAAACTAGATGCGTTAGCATCACCAGATGGCACCTTAGGTGGTGGAACATTTAACAAAATGGGACTTTTGTTTCCCTGCATGGTTTTTACAAACTTAGCTAGGCTCTATGTACATTGTGCTGATGTCTTTGAAGTCAAACTCTTCTTGAGACCTAGTTGTTGCTTCAATGGATTTCATGTCTATGTTTGATCCTTGTAGTGTCTCAATGGTCAATGACAATCTCTGAACTATGTTCTTCAGCTGGTTCAACCTTTTTTCCACTTGCAAGAAGGTAGCCTGAGCACTATCCAACTGTCCCACAAAAATCTTAGTGCTTTGGCCCTTGCTCATCACGATACATGTCTTCCTTGTGTACCTTAAGGACCTTTGCTAGCCTCACTTCATTTTGATATTATTGATGAATACATGTTTGAAATGTAGAATAGCAAACTATCCAAGTTTGGAAGAGGGAGTGGAGCAAACATTTTTTTCTTTGACCTTTGCAAATTAGACCCTGTGGTGTGTATCCTCTACCCAGACATGCATAGTCTTCACCACTTGAGAAGAGTTTTGAGGTGCCTCCACAAAGTGGAAAGCTACCCACCTCTATCACTTTAACATCATCTTGTCGGGTTCCATATTCACAATTAAACTACCCAATCAATTGGCCCCTTTCAATGTTCATAAAGGAACCCCCTTACAAATGATTTTTTGACCTCCAAGACATAATTTACAAGAGTTTCCTAGTACACAAACGTAAACAAATTGTAGAACTTTAGCTAATACTTTGTCCTCATTGTCCTACACTTTACCTTGCTCCCTCTCTTAGGAATAGTCTCAAAACAAGTCAACGAATCCTAGGCAATAAAATTGTCCTTGCAAAGGAGTCGTGCACCTTGCCACTATTGCAGAGGTTGTAAGCCTCATGTGCTTGGGATTTAGTCATGCATAAGACTTTTTTCCTCTCAAATGCCACATAGGAGGATGCCACCCATTCATCTAACCAAAGGCACAATTGAAAAAAAACATGGGAAATGTCAATTAATCTGATGCAAATGCAATTAAACCTCACGCACGTCCTGGATTGTGTTTTCTTCCATTTTTTTGGTGGAGGGAAGGAGACTTTGCATTCCATTCTTTGCTAGAGAGGATGAAGGTGTAGTCACATTTTTTCTTTTATTTGGAGGGGATGAAGGTGGATATCCCTTCTTTTTGTGTGTCTAGGGTATGAAGAAGGAGCCAAGCCATAGGAATCTACGAGTTCGATAGAGGGAGGAGCACTTATGGATCTATGAGTTTTCCTTCTCTTTCAAGAGGGAGAGGGTTCCTCCTTCCTGCACATCTTCATGGTGCTTTTGCTGTGTAGCTGAGAAGAGCCATGAACAATAGGAAGTACAGCAAGGCAGAACTAAATCAAGCTACTAGAATTCAATCAAAAGAATCTAAAGGCGAGTGTGAGTTTCATTTAAATATGGTCTAACTACCACCTAGTAAGTGTGGTAGCAAGACAATCCTACAACTAGTGCAAAAGTTGATGGCTAGTGTACATCCTAAACATGCTTACACCCTAATGCTTTCCATATCAGTAATCTTAAGACTTTCATTAGCCCTCCTCCTTGATCCATTGAGGACAATGATCTTCTTGATATTGTTGATTGCATGGAGGTATTATATTCTACGTGTATTGTTTCTAGATTATTTCCCATACTCAAAAGTCTACTCATGATGGAAAAATGTGGTTTTTGTATCGCTTGAAGTTCAAGGTTACCTACTTATTGGTGCACAATGGGTTCTGGCTCACTTTTTCTCAATCAATCACCAATTCTTAGAATATTCTCAAGAGTTCTAGTAGTTGAGGCCCAACTCCTTAAATAATGAGTGAATATTATGGCTATGACTTAACTATGACTTGTATTTACCTTTGGGTAGTTGGAGAACTTGTACACCACCTTTGGTACAAGAATTTTGCGAAAAAATCCATTTCATTCTTAGAATTTGTTTTGATTCATGTGTCTTGGTAATCCGTGTACATGTATTAACAAGTCTTTCAGTCACCTTTGAAATGTGTGATAAAAAATGAAAGGTGTTTAAAGTTCAATCCAAGCCTTGGTAATCACATCTCAATTCCATAGACACTTTTGCATGCAATAATAAGGAGAACCAAAAGAAACTAAGAGTTGCAAGGACAATGAGTAGAAGCTTTATTCCATCAACTAAGTGAAGTACTACATTATGGACCAAGCTGCCTCTCAAGGCATAAGCAACGAGCCATATTTCAAGAGGTGGAAGGTTGCTGAGCTGCAGAGATTCACGTCATGGATCAGTGGGCATCTACCAGTTTGGAGGAAAAACAAGATGGATGCCTATCTCCTCAAACATATGCACCAAATCACCCACATTGCCATGTAGAGTATGTTGCATGCAAGGTGAAAATCAGCTATGTAAAGCTTTGTAGTTAACAAACTCACAAGGAGCCAAAACTAACACTAAATACACAAGATGAAAGCCAAAATACAAAAATAGCCACCAAATGATTCTTCACAAAGCAAAGTGAAAAATTCTCCAAGATGCACTACCATAGCTGATCAAATATAAGGAAGCAAAAAGATTGTGTAACTAACATGACTAAACACACAATATGACACTCAACTAATGGCCTCAACCCTACTGGTTTTTTTAACCTTATTACAATGTGCAATCTCTTTCGTGAAACTATCATAGTCATAGTCCTAGTCGCTTACTTCACACAAACTTGTGATGTGCTGCTCCTCTACTGCATGCACCTCCTTCTTCATCTTGGCTGCATCTCGATCACATTTCTCTATATCTTCACGTTTTTGGTAGCAGTAGTCTTCAACTTTGCCACAATAATTGCACAGGAGCTCAGTTGGGTGCATGGTTGTCGTTTTTCATTGCTCTGTTTATCCAAATAGCTACCTTAGTGATGTAGGTGCATTCCATATCATAGGGCTCATCCATCTTCAGTTGTCTCTCATTGTCCAAGAGGGTGGTGATCATTTAATTCAAAGACAGCTCACAATTCACACAAAATATTTTGACTATGCCAGCATATGTAAGTGGAAGACCTAGAAGGAGAACCACTTTGATACTGTCATCATCAACCTTTACCTTTAGATCAAGCAGTTGGTTCAAGATAGATCTCATGCAACTCAAATGCTCATTGAGAGAAGAAGTGTCTCTCATCTTCAAATTGAAAACTTTTGTTTTAGAATCACCTTCAAATTTTTGAGGCGTGACTCAAACAATGTTTTGATTGCAAGCCAATTCTCTGCTACACTAGCTATCTAGTCGAGATGATGATATTACCTTGCACCTAGAGCTAAACCCATGATCCCAAGCACATTTTCATTTTGAGTATCCCATGTTTCTTTTTGCTTGTCGGATTCACTTGTCTCCTCCTCTGTTCCTGTCACAATTGGCCATAAACCTTTTTCCATCTGATAGAGTCTCTTTCTAAGCTACCATGCAGGGTAATTGTTGCCATAAAACATTAGCAATTTCATAGACTCATGTTTCAATTCCCTTTTCAAAGCTACTCTGATACCAACTGAAGAGAATAAATGTTTAATCTATTATATGAAAGTACAAATGATAATAATGAGAATCGAAAGAAACTGAGAGTTACAAAGACAATGAGCAGAAGCTTTATTCCACTAAGTGAAGTACTACATCATGGGCCAAGCTGTCTCCGATAAGCAATGAACCATATTTGATGAGGTGGAAGGTCAACGAGCTGCAAAGATTCATGCCATGGATCATGGGACATCTACTAGGCTGGAGTTGAAATAAGAGGGATGCTTATGTCCTCAAATATCTCCGCCAAATCACCGACATTACCATGCAAAGTATACTACATGCAAGGTGACAATTGTCCCCTTTATCTACTACACCCAACCATAGTTTTCTATCCTCAAAAAATGGGAATACTCCATCAAGCATGAGGAGCATGGTCAAAAGGCTTGTGTAACCTTGAGAGTTTACAATCCAAATAGTTGTGGATGAGCAAATCAGCAAACCACTAATGGATGGAAGTGATCCACATTCCAAGGATTGTCATTGAAAGACATGATTGCACTATGGTATTTAACCATTGAAAGATATGGTAAATCCTTAATAAATACTGACACTTGATAGATGGTTGGTGAAAGCACTCATTAATAGATGCCAAACTTTCTTTTTTAGGAGTGCACTCATTAATAGATGCCAAACTTAATGAAAGTTAAATATAATGTGCATGTGGAAATTCACAAAATTTTTGTGGGAAAGAAGATTTGTATCAAAGAAATGGAGTATAACGTTATCAATTACAACTAAGGACATGAGTTTACACCTTATTTCTTCGAACATGAGGGGGGTCCATTCTAAAAAGCCCATGGTCCCACAAAACTAGTTCTTTGATAGGAATTGATGGGTCATATGGATCTGCTTCTACTATAGGAGCACAAGGGTCATTGTTTCCTTGGGTGTAGCCATTTTTGGCAAGGTTCATGGACTTTTCTGTATAGGTATATTGCCTAGCCCATAACTTATGCATTGCTCAGTGGAATTTGGAAAACTTAGTCCTTAAGTTGTAGTACACATTCCAAACTTGAACATGAGAGAAAAAAATTATGGAATATGGATTTGGAAGGAGACTGTAGCATTACAAGTGCTATGTTGCATGTGAAGCATGCATCTTGAAGATTATAGGATATAGCAATTTATTCAAAAAAATCAAAATTTTTTCCTATACATACATGCAACCAAGTAGTCATTCAAAAGTACACTACGTGAGCTTCTCCTCAACCCAAGGACACACCTAAATGAGAACATTAGGCGTGGGTTAATGGGCTTCCAATGTTATGCTAAAGTGATGCATACCCATTTGAGGGCACGCTCCATAACTTTTTTTTGATTTGTTGAAAACCAAAACAGAGTGATAATTTAGAATCCAAACTAGTGGGATTACTGCATAGGGTCTTAAAACATTGATAGTTGTTGGTATTGGTATTGAGATTCAACCTAAAATGGAAGAAGTTGGAAAAGTGCAATTTGTGCATGTGAAAATATATTTTAATAAATCCAACACTGTTTACAATTTTGAATTGTTTATTTTTCCATGCACTTTCTTGCTATATGACTCATAAGCATGCCAAAGGTCATTTCATTTAATAATACATAGTATCAAACCTGATAGCATGCCCTTTGACCTATTTGTGTTTTGAAGCATTTTAGGCCACATTGCACTTTTTTGGAATATCCAATTCTATTGACATGTATTGCCGGAGGGGGGAAAACGGACAGCTGAATTTTTGCTACTCCCAGGAATTTTGAATTTTAACACCTCCCGCCCATCAAATCTTGGAAGATTAAGTACTTACAAATGCCCTGCAACCTACATGCACCTCGACGTGACCTTGAATAGACTTTGGTTTGCCATTGTCTTCTTTTGGTAAGTTGTCTTCTATTCTTTTCTTACCTCACCAACTAGGTTCTCTGGCTCTATTCTGGATTGATCATGGCCATGGCATCAATGGCAACATGCAGCTTGCCATGGCTTGCAAGAGAAGCAAATAGAGGCTACGAGATAGGAAAGCTAAAAAGCCAGGTTAATGCACAGGAATAGAGTGCAGATCGAGGAAAGTGCTGGTACAGTATTGAATCGACAACGGAAGACACTTTTGCAACATCTGCAAAGGGAGAAACAACGAGAAGAAAGAAGACTCCTTGCAGAGCAGCAACAAGAAGCGGTTGCAAATGCATGCATTCGATCATTGCCATTGGAGCGAAGAACACGAACCATGGTATTGCGATTCGTGGGAGCATTCGAGGCAGCAACATCAGGCCATTCAGGTGATTACTAGTCTCGAGTCTTCACAAACTTTAGCCTGCACCCTAAAGTTTGTAGAGTAACAACCCTATCAACACTTTGGGAGATGCACGCCCAAGAGGCGATGCTCTCTAGCCTAAGAAATGGCCAACAGAAAGTGAAAGGGGTGCATAGCTTAGATCAACTAGTTGCAAAGAGGGTGACATTAGCTATGTTGGTGTCCCCTGAAACAAAGAAGAAATGGCCTGGGTGCCAAATGTCAAAGATGTTGTCAATTAGAAGGACCAATGTGGCTCTGGTGGTTGAATGAAGAGCAGAAGCAATGCACAATCATCCCAATTAGAGAAGTCTGCAGGATTCAACAGAATGCAAGAAAAGTAGAGATAGCCTAAGTCCGGAACTAATTGCTACAGTGATGATGTTTTGGCATAAAAATACGAGAGTTTCTCCAAATAGAAAGGATATCTGTAAGAAGGTGATGGGATGCAGGGTGTTTGAGGAGCATATCATACACATGCTAGATACAACACAGGACAGTGGGGCCTAAACCAGCTTGGTGGTTGTTTGTGATTGAGCTTTGGGATAGTTTACTTGTTTCTTTTCTTAAACCAGGCTTGGACTAAATGTGATTGTTCTAAACTAGCCTGGTGGTTGGAACATCATGCAATCGTAGGTTGTTTCAGCTCAATTTCCAGTTATGTGATTGTCCTGAACCAGCGTGCTTGAACAGATTGTTATCCAGCTTGGTGGCATGGTTGAGCAGAAATTAACAGCAATATATTTCATAATATATTGTTATTTTACTAAACCTGCTCAATGGTTGGAACATCATGCAACCGTTGGCTGCTTCAGCTCAATCACCATAGTTATGTGATTGTCCTAAACTAGCGTGGTTGAACAGACCTTAGTTATCGACCAGCCCGGTGCTTGAAATTATTGTGTTTCTTAGTACTTACATTTGTTAAATTTAATTTCCTACTATTTGGGTCATATACCACTGTTAAATTGTGAAATTCAAAAATGAAAAGCAATATACTTGTTATTGTCTAATATGTGAAGTTAAGACCATTAGGCTAAACCATCCTAGTGGTTGAAATTGTGACAGTGTCTTAAACTATCCCGATGGTTGAAATAGTGACTATCCTAATGTGTCTTAAACCAGCGCGATGGGTGACTATCCTAAACGTGTCCTAAACTAGCCCGGTGATTGAAATTATGACTATCTTAAACCATCGCGGTGGTTGCAATTTGTTTTGCTACATTGTATACTTTAATTAGACCATGTTTTGTCTTCTTTTAGTAATAGCAAAAAGGAGGCTCACTATACTATTGTTCCCGCATGTTGGGTCAGCAGAGATGGAGTTGTATCTCAAATTTATGGATCAGAGTTTGAACAGTTCAATTGGGTAGACCAGCTTTGAGCATTGTAAGCCCTGGTACGTTAAGAAACTCAAAGACATGAATGTTTATTGTTGCAAAACACAGACTTTGACATGGCCTAGCAAGCTATGAATGATTTGAGATCTAGTCATTTTGGAGCATTGCTCCATGGGGATAGATGCCCATGCCTCCCCGATGAATGCACAGTTTGTAGGCCACCTAGATCCTCATCATATGTTGCAAGGGAGGGCAAGTTTTGTAGCCTAAGGTCTCTATGGGAGCGTGGTTTGTCCAAAGTGAGACCGTGAGTGGCATAGGATTGAATGCATTCGTGGCACATGCAAGCATTGCAGTTTGAAGCTGAAGAAGAAGACATACAATGTCTATCCAAATGAAATGAGGGAAGACAACCATGTAAATGTCAATGTTGAAGGATCCGATAAAAAGAGATGGGTACTTTCATATAAGAGCACCCAGCCAACGGAGCTTGTAGGTCACGTGATTCAATCCATCCCAAAATATGTGCTTCAAAATTTCACGGCTAGCTAGCAGGATAAGCAGTTCAAGACATGCCTTGCCAATTTTCCCCATGACACTATTGTATCTGTCATAGATTTTGCATAAAATTATTCATTTCAAGAACAAGATGAGATACAAATTGCTCATTGGTACAACAAGTAGATAATAATTCTTGTGCATATCATGTACAATCATTGGCTTGATTCTTCCACACTTGATGCCAATCTGCTTGTTGACTCACAGGAGTCTAGATCAGTGCAACGCACGTACCATTTCTACAATTCAGATGATAGGGAACATGACACCTTATTTGTGCCGCATGCTTTTCTACTGCATTGGGAATGGCTGAAAAAGGAAAATCCCCATGCAAAAAATATAAAACAACATTGGGTGTGGTCAGATGGTGCTTCCTCTCAATTTAAATAAGCTCGTGGATTCTACTTTGTCTCAAGGTTCAAATCCCTGACCGGTTTAGACATGATGTGGAATTTCTTTGGGTCTAGCCATGGCAAGGGTAAACATGATGGATGCGGTGTTGTTATTAAGCAAGCTCTATTTAAAGACCACTTAGCATGCCCTTAAGAAAAATCAATGATGCCCATGATGCTGTAACCTCGCTGTAACATGGCTTATAGCCAACCTCTCCACAAGTGTGCATTCAACATATTGTAAACAAAGCCTTAAGAATACTATAGTACGCAGAGTGTTCAATGAAGTGAAAGTGGATGAAGTGCAAAGGAGAAGCTGGCACGATTGCGATAAAATTAAAGGAGTTCGTGGTCTATACAACATATGGGGCTTTTCAAACAACCGACTGATTAAAACAAGAAAACTTTCTTGTTTCCATAGTGCATGCATCATAGGGGATCATGACAATTGTGAGAACATTGTAATTGCGAAGACACGGGAGCGAGTTCAAGTTTTCCCTCGACGTCCAGATGGAGTGACAAACAATGGAGAGACAAACGACTCACCACAGTTTTGGGAGAGTTTCGATGACCTCATTGGCTGTCTGGAAGAGGGGGATAACTTTGCAGTTGTCGCAGTATCTAGGGAGCACAAGGAAGATGACCCATACTTTCAGCAGGGGATAACTTTGGAGTTGTTGCACCATCTCGAGAGAATGAGGAAGATGGCCCCTACTTTGTGTTGCAGTGCACAAAACCTAAGCACAAGGTTGAGGAAAGATTTAAGGATAATTGGGGAACAACCTATGAGAAGTGGGCTGTAGTAGTCAGAGCTTTTTGGTACAAAAAACATCTGAGAGGCCGAAATTATGAACTGCTACATAAGAATCCACAAACATGTGTGTACTCTCATCTAGTAAGAGCTATTAAGTTCCATATGCAACCTATGCCACAACAAAAGAAGGGCAAGAGTGTCTTCAAATTGGATCTAGACACACATGAACACATCTTGGGGTGTCTTGGAGTGGTGGACGAGGACGACTGAGATGGTACTAAGAAAATGTATGTAGTCTCATTCCAAGGAAACAATATGTCCAATTGTCCTAGAAAATGGAATTTGTATTTGAGACTATGCTTCTTTTTAGTATATCCCAAAACAACCACCCAGTTGGTTTTTATTAAATTATTTTTGTAAATCCCAAATGGTACAAATCCATGCTTGTTTTAGTATATCCCAACCATCACCACGCTGGTTTCCCATAACAAATCCATACATCCTACAAATCGATTCATCTTGTAATAATAGAAGCAAACCACTGCACTGGTGCTTGTTAATATTCTAGTGCAACCAACCACCACACTAAGGATAACTTATCCTGCACTACTACCATGCTATCCCTACACTACTTCCATGCTATCCTTAAATTTGTTGCATAGTGCTATACTAAAACAGTGCCCTTTAGACTGTTTATCATTTCGTTAACCGTCAGATTTCATCCCATGCTTGTTTTTAGTATATCCCAACAACTACCATGATGGTTTCCCATAACGAATCCACACTGTAAGAAAATAATACAACATCTGTGCTCAATAGATAACAGGATCTCGTATGCAAGAGAGAAAAGTAGATAGTATGGAGAATCAAAAATTTGATTACTATAGAACTGATACAATAGATGGCGCTACCTCCCAGCTGTGTGCTCCTGTGTGAGAAGCTTCGATGGCATGCTGGAAATAGTAGAGGACGGAGGCTAGATGCTAAGGAATCAGGGTTGCTGTAGCCAGTGATGAAATGGGCTTCACGGGCTTGCTCTTATATAGCCACTAGTCATAGTCGGTTAGGCTCAATTAGGAGACCGACCCAGTCCGCCCAAACTGACCGACTGGAGGTCGGTCTCGAAATAAGCCACTGACGACACGATAGAACTGTGGCGCAAATTAGAGAAACTAACTTACAGTCTCCGTTCAGCCCACAGCCATCCGGGATTCATCTGGGGCTCTAAACGGGCCCCGCAACCTGAGAGTGGGCTGCCCTAGGAAATGCTCCATCTACCCTCAATGCGATCAGTCATGGGATGCCTTCTTGCACTTGCATGTAGCCTAGTTGGCAGTGTGCCAACTCTATCTAAAGCCGTCCAGCCATCAGGCCACACATGGCCCCCATTTGGTGTCCAAACTAGGACCTACCGGATAACCGAGCTACTCAAATGCCCTCTTCTCATATGGGGGGCTTACAAGTAGAGTTAGCTAGTTCCCGCATGGTTACATGAGAGTGGAGCATTGATATCTAACACCCCCCCTCAATGTCCACCCGCAAGTGAACTTACTTTTTTGGCCCAATGCCAAGTCGATGAAGATGCCTCTCTAGCCAGTCTCTTCCAAGAGCCTTTGTGAAGATATTCGTAGCATTCTCTGTAGTCGGATAGTACACCAAGTCGACCTCTCCATCCATGATGAGCTCATGTACAAAGTGATATTGAATCTCAATGTGTTTTGCACGAGCGTGGAACACAGGGTTCTTTGCAATCGCCATGCAACTCTGATTGTCACATGATAACTGCGTCGGCTTGTTTTGCACTGCACCCATGTCCCCTAAAATGCTCCTCAACCACACTACCTCACAAGAAGCAAAACATGCTGATTTGTACTCAGCCTTGGTAGAAGAAAGGGCAATTGTGGGTTGCTTCTTATTAACCCATGATATAGCTCTAGATCCAAGTGAGAAACAGTAACCTGTCGCTGATCTCCTACTGTCCATGTCTCCTGCCCAATCCGAGTCACAGAATCTGATCAAGATGTTGCCCTTGGTATAGGTGATGCCATAATCAAGTGTGCCTTTGATGTATTTCAGCACTTGCATCCCTGCCCTCCAATGGTTCTCCTGGGGCTTATTGGAAACCTACTTAGTACACCGGTCACAAAGCTGATGTCCGACCGCGTGTTGCACAAGTAAATCAAGCTACCCACAAGCCTTTTGTACTTTGCTTCGTCCACCAGTGGTGATGAATCCTCGTTTGAGAGCTTCACGTCAACCTCCATAGGGGTGCCAATTGCTATCTTGCACTCAGCCATGCCAAATGCCTTCAGTATCTCTCCAGCATACTTCAGCTGTGAGATGAAGATCTGTTTTGGCTCTTGCCAAACTTCAATCCCCAAACAGAAATGCATCGCTATCACTTCAAGCTCTCTTCCTAGCAAATGCTTTGTCTGCAAGATCTTCTCTTCATGGTTCCTTGTTATGACAAGGTCGTCCACATAAAGGACCACAATCATACACCTGCCTCCTTCTCTGAAGATATACAAATTTGCATTAGATGGGCTCCTGAACCCGTTTTGCAAAAAGTAGGCATCAATTCATTAGTACCACGCTCATGGGGCCTGTTTCAGCCCATAAAGTGCCTTCTTCAATTTACAGACTTTACCTTCTAAACCGGGGATCACAAAACCTGGTGGTTGTTCCACGTATACCTCCTCCTTAAGATTTCCATTCAGAAAGGCGGATTTTACATCCATTTGAAACACGGGCCAACTTCCTTGGGCTGTTAAAGCCAAAACACTGTGAATTGTGGTTAGTCGAGCTGTGGGAGCAAAAGTATCTTGATAATCAAAACCATGTACCTATGGAATTCTTTTGCCATGAGCCGAGCCTTGTACTTATCCAACATGCCGTCGGACTTGTACTTGGTCTTGTACACCCACTTGGAGCCAATTACCTTGCGTTTTGGTGGTCGATCCACAAGGTCCCAATGTTGTTCTTCATTATGGAGCCATACTCCGATTGCATAGCCTCCATCCACCTATCATCACCCTGTGCCTCTTCAAGACACTTGGGCTCATCAGCATGGATCACCTCTATCATCAAAACATAGTTGACCAAGTGTTTCTACACCCTTCTTTGCTCCTCTAATCTGTTGGACTGGTGGTGTTCAGATGGTTCCTCTTCAATCGCTGGAGGTTCTCTGCCGTCCAAAAGCTACTTTACCCACTTTGGGAATGGCCGTTGCCATTGTGGTTCCGCAAGCTCTTCTTCCTCTTCTTTATCTTGAATCCTCCCAAGCACCATTGGGGGAGTTCGGTTTGCTGTTGATGGTTGTACTGGATGGATATCCTGGTCCTAGTTGTCTGGGAAGGAAGCATCCTCCTCCAATTGATGCAGCTGTTTCTGAGAAGACCACATCACAACTTACTATTATCTTCTTGGTAATAGGGTTATAGAGACGGTAACCCGTCGCCTCTTCATTGTAGCCCAAGAAAATACACTTCTAGCTCTTCGGTTCCCATTTGGTCCTGTTAGCATCAGGGACATGCACAAAACAGTCACATCCAAAAACTCTAAAATGTGCACCTGAAGGTTTCTTATCAGAAAAGGCCTGCAGTGGAGTCATCCCATTCACAGCCTTCATGTAGCTATGATTCAGAATGTAAACTGCCGTGTTACATGCTAGTCTTTGGCAAATCTTTCCCTTTCATCATACTCCTGCCCATTTCGCAGATGACGCGCATCTTGCATTCTGCTACTCCATTTTGCTGTGATGTATGTGGCGGGGGTTTCTGCCTCTTGATCTCGTGACTTTTATAGTAACTTTCAAATTCACTTGATGTGAACTCTCCACCTCTATCTGATCTCAACTTCTTCACCTTCCTCCCCATTTCTTTCTCGACCATTACATGCCATTCTTTGAACTTACTAAAAGCCTCATCTTTAGTCTTTAGGAAGTATATCCATAACCTTCTATTGTAGTCGTCGATTAGTGTCATGAAGTAGTAGGAGCCACCCAAAGCTTCCATCTCCATCTTTCTGCAGAGGTCCGTGTGAACGAGCTCTAGAGGACCCTTTGCCCTACTGGCCTCTTTAGGAAAGGGCTGCCGATGCTACTTGCCCATCATGTAAGCTTCACATACATCGGGTAGATCTATAATTTCTGGTAGGTATGCAATCATTCCACTTTTATGAATCTCCTTTAAAGAACTAAGGTTTAGATGACCAAACCTCTCATGCCACAGCTTAGTGTTCTTCACATCGGCTCGAGCACTGAAAGCTGAGAGTTCGTAGATGTTGCATCGTGTACCTTTACCAACGACCTTCCCTTGAAGATCCAAAATTTGTGCACCATTCTTATCGAAGTGAACTTTGAGGTCCTGATCCGTGATCACAGAAATGGACAACAAGTTCCGCTTGATATCTAGCACATAAAGAACATCGGACAACTGTTTTACAACTCCATCTGACTTGAGAGCAATCGTACCTTTTCCTTTTGTTGGACATTTTGCATCATTGGCGACTACTACCAGGATGTCATGTAGAGAGGTATACCAATCCTTCCGACTGATCATGTGGCACGATGCACCACTATCAATAATCCAAGGTTCATCCGTAGGTACATGAACTGCCTCCGTGCAAATCTCCTCAATTGCTACGAACAGCTCTACTGGTACTGCCTGTGCACTGTTGTTGGACTCTTTCTTTACTCTGTTCTTCTCATCTGCAATCTTCTTCTGGCACTCATTCTGCTTGTGCCCTACCTTGTTGCAATAGAAGCACTTGATCTTCTTCTTTCTCTTTTTATCATCAGAAGAAGATGGGTTACCAGATTCCTTACCCTTACCCTTCTTTGATCTAGCATAGAAAGCCGAATCTTCTCCAGTCCTCATCTTTTGATGCATTTCCTCCTCCAGAAGCATTGCACTAAAATCCTCAAAATTAAGGGGTGGATTTCTGTTTTGCGTATTTAGCGCTGTAACAAGACTGTCATACTTTGGTTGGAGAATCCATATGCACCTTCGTGCTAGATTCTTGCTGGTGATGGTGATGCCAATCGCAGTCATCTGATCGCACATATTCTTTACCCTGGTGATGAACTTCTCTGCCACTTCGGACTCAGTCAGTTTCTTGTTCGTGAGTTGAGTCTCTAGATTCTAAATCTGCGTTTGATTCGTGGTCTCATACTGATTTTTCAAGAATATCCATGCCTCCTCCACTGTGGTGACATGTTGAATTAATGGCATGATAGAGTCACTTACACTGCAGATAACACAACGCATCTGCATTTCTTCTTGTCCATGCAAGAATCTCATCTGCAGTTGGTACTATTTGTTGTCCTGCATTGGCTAGATGCAGTCTCACAACCGGCTTCACATCCACCCAAGTATTAGTATCCCAAAGCTCGTGTGCTTAGGATGGTCTTCATCTTGAACTTCCAGAGTGGATAGTTAGTGCCATCCAACTTTCCACTTTCGTCGAACGGTGGGATTTGCAGTCTTGCGGGCTGGGCCATCTCTCACAATCTGCTTGCAAACAAAAACACACTACCATATCTTCTTGCTAGAGCCCAAGCTCTGATACCATGTAAGAAAACAATACAATGTCTGTGCTCAATAGATAACAGGATCTCGTATACAAGAGAGAAAAGTAGATAGTATGGAGAATAAAAAATTTGATTACTGTAAAACTGATACAATAGATGGCGCTGCCTCCCAGCCATGTGCTCCTATGTGAGAAGCTTCGATGGCATGCTGGAAACAATAGAGGATCGAGGTTGGATGCTAAGGAATCAGGGTTGCTGTAGCCAATAATGAAATGGGCTTCACGGGCTTGCTCTTATATAGCCACTAGTCGTAGTCGGTTAGGCTCAATGACCTAGTCCATCCAAATCGGTCGACTGGAGGTCAGTCCCGAAATAGGCCATCGACCACATGATAGAACCGTGGCGTAGATTAGCCATCCGGGATCATCTAGGGCTCCAAACGGGCCCCGCAACCCGAGAGTGGGTTACCCCGGGAAATGCTCCATCTACCCTCAGTGCGGTTAGTCATGGGATGCCTTCCCACACTTGCATGTAGCCTAGTTGGTAGTGTGCCAACTCTATCTAAAGACGTCTAGCCATTAGGCTACACATGTCCCCCATCTGGTGTCCAAACCAGGACCTACCGGATAATTGAGCTACTCAAATGCCTTCTCCTCATATGGGGGGCTTACAAGTAGAGTTAGCTGGTTCCCGCATAGTTACACGAGAGTGCAGCATTGATATGTAACACACACATCCATTCATCTACTAACATGGAAGCAAGTCGATACAAAATCAGGTATTGTGAGCACCATGAGAAAGTCCACAAGTCCAAGAAATGTTTGCAAGATTTTTATTTTTTCAAATACAACGCTATTTATGGCTTAAGGAAATTCCAGACTCCCAACTATCTTATCCGCCTCTCTATAACAAGCATCTCCCAGCTCTTTAGGCCAGTCTGATGCACAATGGCAGCACACTTGAATTACAACACTGCTTGCTTGACTTTCCCAACTTGTATGCCCATAGTAACTCCTCCTTTTGCTGGGGGTCCTATTCATCCTAGTCTTTGTGCTCTATACATCTTCGTGCCTATATCATGTCCTACCAAAAGAAACATACATCATGCACTTGACAAGTACCTTAAAGGATTAGGAAAAACAATAGCCAAGGAAATTAATATTCATCGTCTCTGCTGATGCCAAGTAATACACCCACCACTAAAGCATGTCCTCCTTGCAGCTATTTTCCTTTTTCTTCTTTGGGTCTATTTCTGTGATGATGCCATCCCACATCATTTTTAGATAGAACAAAAGCATTCCAAAGTTATTTGGGTATGCCATATATTTGTTGTAGGTGGATCAGCAGTAGGTGGTGTCGAGATATCGAGCTTCACTCGTGATATGCTAGGGTGACGGTTGTGCATTTATGTCACCGACTTGTTAGCTACAGATGCGGTTGGTACACCACCCATGAATAATAGCTGGATGACAGCTATCTTTATGTACTCTAGTTAGTGGCTCAGTTAGTATGCCACCTAGGTTAGTTGAGTTTGGCTTGAGACCCACATATAGGGTTCATCTATTCCTTTTTGTAAGAAAGAGAGTTTTTTGGCTTTCACAACTAAGAAGAGGAAAAACTGTTTTCAGCCTCCACCTTTGTGTGTATTCCCCCATTGTGTATGTGAGAAAGCTGCAAGTGAGACTCTTTACCTCTCTCCCACTCTTCACATGGTATCAGAGCTCGGTTCGTGGTAAGGAGCTCAAGGAAGCAAACCAAGTTCGCAATGTCTTGGTAAGAGGATCAGTGTTGCTTTCCTTTCTCGAGTATGGGAGCAAATCTCTGTAGGTAGCACAGCCGAAAAGTGCAAGAGTGCACTCTCTGATTGAAATGCCCTTCGCGATGTGACAAGAGGGTAGTATATGCTACGGGAAAGGCCGAAGCCCTTGGTGACATTATTTTTCTGATTTGAGGCCATTTTGGGGCCCGTTGTGGTGGCAGAAGTTTTTTCACAGGCACTCAGAAAAGTGGCCTTTTTTGGCTGTGCGACCATTATTTTGTAGGTCGTTGCCGCAAAAATTTGCATCATATGCCTATGTGTAGAGATATTGGGAGTGACAATATCATTCTTATTGGCTGTTGATGCAAAATCATCACTAGGAAGTGACTGTGTGGTCAAATACCACTTTTGTCAGTTTTGTAGATTTGCCTTGTGAGGCAAAAGTTGTTTTTTGCAGTGACTAAATATTTTGCAGTGTTCTGTAATGGCGTCTGACTCTCTTTCACAGATTGTCATTGAAAGGCTTGACAAGAACAACTTCCAAGTATGGAAGTTTAGAATGACGAATTTCCTTATGGGAAAAGGCTATTGGGAGTTCATTATAGGAAATGAAGAAGAACCAGTTCTTCCTAATGTTCCCAATCAATAGGAAATGCAGGCATTTAAAGGTTGGCATGAGAGAGCCAAAAAAGTTATGTACTCGCTGTCTATCAGTATCTCAGATTCTATGATTGTGCATATTCAGGATGCAAGCACACCAAAGGAGGCATGGGATACTTTGGCAAAAATGTACAGCACAAATACGCAAGCTAGGAAAATGCATCTCAAGTAGGAGTTGCACAATGTGCAGAGAGAAAATATGAGCATCAATGACTACCACATGAAGGTGAAGAAAATTGCAGATGCACTTGCTTCCATTGGGTCGCCAGTGGAAGATGATGATTTAGTTTCTATGACCTTGAATGGTCTAGGAAAGGATTATGCATACTTCCAGACATCCATTGCCATCTGTGAAAAGTTACCTGATTTTGAGGAGTTGATTACTCTCCTAATTTTTGAAGAGAAGAGAAATGGTGGTGCATCTTCTTCAAGAGGAACTTCAAAAGAAACTGTCTTCTACTCAAATGCTGGAAGAGGTAGAGGTAGAGGTAGAGCAGGCCAATTTGGAGGCCGTGGCAGAAATCAGAATATGCAGCAAATTCAAGAAAACCAGTCCTATGGAGGAGGACGTGGTAACCTTAGAGGCAAGGGGAGCCAAAGAGGTTGTGGTGGATGGCAGAGAGGCCAAAATGCAAATAGCAATGTGGAATGCTACTATTGTGGTAAAATGGGTCATATGGCTAAAGACTGCTACAAAAAGCAGAATGACATTATGAACGGAAAATTGCAGCAAGGCAATTATGCATCCTCTAGTAGACAAGGTGATGACAGAAATGAGCATTTGTTTATGGTGCAGCACATGACCAATTCTGTGACAAATGTAGAAGAAAGCAATGATGTGTGGTATGTTGACTCAGGTGCATCAAACCACATGATAGGTCATGCAGAATGGATGCAGGATGTAAGAAAAATGGAAAAACCAGGATTTGTGGAGATTGGTGATGATACTACACATCCTATTGTGCAGAATGGTAAAATTCCTTTGTCTATGCAGGATGGGAAAAAGAAATACCTGTTTGATGTATTTCATGTTTCGAACATCACCAAGAACCTGGTTTCTATTGGTCAAATGGTTGAGCAGGGCTTGCAGGTCAGATTTAATCCTCATGGATTCTTTGTTGAGGATATGAAAAATAAAGGTCGCTTGATAGAAAAAGGGAAGAAGAAGGGCATGATGTTTACGTTGGATGCGGACATGCCTGAATTGAGTGCAGCAATGTTTGCACATGGGACCGGCGTAGTTGCAGATATTGATTTCTGGCATAAACGCATTGGTCATGTTAATGTACAATGACTTAAATTAATGCAGGCCCAAAATATTGTTGCAGGATTGCCCAAGTTCAAGGTTGCAAAAATGCATAAGGTATGTGAAGCCTGTCAATTTGGAAAACAGGCAAGGAAACAATTTCCTAGACATGTTCAAGAGAGTAAGAGGCCATTGGAATTAATCCACTCTGATGTGTGGACTACTAAAGCTGCATCTAGTGGAGGATGTCATTATTTTATCACTTTTATTGATGACTACAGCAGAAAAGTTTGGGTGTATTTTATGAAAAAGAAAAGTGAAGTGCTTGGGCATTTCAAAGCTTTTAAAGCTATGGTTGGAAAAGAAACATGCTTGCAAATAAAATGCCTAAGGTCAGATGGAGGGGGAGAGTACCTCTCAAATGAGTTTGCAAGGTTCCTGCAAGAACATGGCATAAAGTAGCAATATTCATGAATGCAGTCATACCCCACAGCAAAATGGACTTGCAGAAAGGAAAAATAGGCATATTGGAGAGGTATCTGGTGCCATGCTCAACGAAAAAGACCTACCAAATTTTTATTAGGCTGAAGCAGTTGCTACAACAGTCTACATAATGAACAGGACTCCCACTGTAGAAATACATGGCATGTCACCAGAGGAGAGGTATATTAGTAGGAAACCAGATATTTCTCATTTGAAAATTTTTGGTTGCATTGCCTATGTTCATGTGCCAGATGAGTTGAGATCCAAGTTGGATCCAAAAGCTCAGAAGTGCATCTTTATTGGTTATTCTCTGTAGCAGAAAGGGTATAGATGCTATAACCCTTCTACTCATAAGTTTACAGTAAGCAGAGATGTTGTTTTTGATGAGATGAGTAGCTGGTATAAACCAGTAAATGTGGTTGATGATGTAGATGCACAAAATGGTAATGCTGCACAGAATTCACAGTAGCAATCACAAAATATTAGTGGACCTGTAGTGTCCTCTAGTAGTGGTTTACATACTTCGCCATGGACAGGCAGATTGAGATCAGGAGAATCTCCTCAAAGCAATGCAGATAGTGGTATGTAGGTATCACGAAAAGGAAAAGAGAAAGTAGATCAGCCCATGGTTGATGTGAATGCAGGTCACTCTTATGTGGATGGTGAATCCAGTGGCTCAAAACATAGCATTGATGATGAGTTGGGTATTCCTTCTATTGTTACACATGGAGTAATGAAGACCAGGGATGTTTTGAGAGCACCTAGTAGTGAGCCTATTTTGCGCAGGTCTACCAGAGTCAAGTATCCTGTGGATAGGCTGAAATATGATAGATTTACAGCCATTCACTATGCCTATATGGTCAAAGTGATACAAGAACCAGAACCCACTTTTTTTGAGCAAGCCATGGGAAAAGAAAAGTGGGAGAAAGCCATGGATGAAGAAATGGATGCCTTGGAAGCAAATGCTACATGGGAATTGGTGCCTTTGCCTAAAGACAAGAATGCAATTGGCTACAAGTGGGTCTATAAGGTGAAGCACAATGCAGATGGTTCTGTGAGCAGATACAAGGCAAGATTAGTTGCCAAGGGGTATGCACAGACATATGGCATTGATTATGAAGAAACATTCAGTCTAGTTGCAAGGATGGCAACTGTAAGAGCAGTCATTGCTATGGCTACATTGAAGGGATGGTCTTTACATCGGATGGATGTAAAGAATGCCTTCTTGCATGGTGATTTGCAAGAAGAGGTCTATATGGAGCAGCCACCAGGTTATGTGCATGCTGTTCATCCTGAGTTTGTTTGCAGGTTGAAAAAAGCCTTGTATGTCTTGAAGCAAGCACCTAGAGCATGGTCTGACAAGATAGGACAGTATCTTGTCACTATTGGCTTTTAGATTTCCACGTCAGATTTCTCACTTTATGTGAGAAAAATAGAGAAAGGTATTATGCTGCTTGTCATTTATGCTGATGATTTGATCATCACAGGTGATAGTGATGAAGATATCCTTCATGTGAAAATGCTATTGAAGCAGAAGTTTGAGATGAAGGATTTGGGAGAGCTACGTTACTTCTTGGGCATTGAGGTGACTAGATCCCACAAGTGGGATATGGCTCTTGCAGAGGCAGTATGGATTGGACATACTGTCCAAATATGGGATGACAGGCTGTAAGCCTATTTTAGTTCCGTTGGAGCAAAATGTGAAGCTGAGTGTAGATGCAAATGAGCTTCTGGAAGATTCTACTATGTACAGATGCATAGTAGGAAGTTTGATTTATATGACTATTACTAGGCCAGATTTGAGCTATGCTGTTGGGTTGGTAAGTCAGTTTATGCAGGCTCCAAGGAAACCGCATTTGGATGTGGCTAGACACATACTGAGGTATGTGAAGTCCACATTGTAGTATGGACTATTTTATGAGATTGGGGTTCAGATACAGTTGCATGGATACACTGATGCTGATTGGGCTGGTAGTATTTTTGATAGATGATCTACAGTGGATATGTGTTTTCTTTCGGGAGTGCTACAGTCACTTGGAGCAGCAAGAAACAGCCTATAGTTGCCCTGTCGAGCACAGAGGCTGAATACAGGGGTGCAATAATGGCTACATGTGAGGTAGCTTGGTTGCATAAGCTGCTTTATGATATGCATCAGTCTATAGATGGGCCAGTTGTCATTTATTGTGACAACATGAGTAGTATGCACTTGGCAAATAACCTAGTCTATCATGCTAGCACAAAGCACATTGACGTGCATTACCACTATGTGCAAGAGAAGGTTCTAGTAGGTTTTATTGATCTAGTTTATGTCAGCACAGAGGATCAGGTAGCTGACATTCACGAAGGCATTGGGCACAGAGAAGCTGCGCAAGTTCAGAGACCTGCTTGGTGTGCAAGAATTGGGATTGAGCTCGAGGGGGAGTGTTGAGATATCGAGCTCCACACGTGATATGCCAGGGTGACCATTGTGCATTTATGTCACCGACTTGTTAGTTGTAGATGCGGTTGGTACACGGCCCATGAATAATAGCTGGATGACAGCTATCTTTATGTACTCTAGTTAGTGGCTCAATTAGAATGCCACCTAGGTTAGTTGAGTTTGGCTTGAGACCCACATATAGGGTTCATCTATTCCTTTTTGTAAGAGAGAGAGTTTTTTGGCTTTCACAACTACGAAGAGGAAAAACTGTTTTCAGCCTCCACTTTTGTGTGTATTCCCCCATTGTGTATGTGAGAAAGCTGCAAGTGAGACTCTTTACCTCTCTCCCACTCTCTTCATAGGTGGATCGGTGTATAGAGTTTGGATCGGTGTATAGAGTTTTGGGGCTAGATTTCATACTGGGCTCTTAGTTGTGTTTGCACTGCACTTAAATAGGGAGAGAGTTCATTGAGACCAACCTTCTGAATCTTCAGTCTCATGTTAGTTTGGTAATCAAAATATTTGAGTTTATTGAGCCCAACCTTCTCATTCTTCAGTCTCATGTTAGTTGTCTAATCGAAATCTTTCGTCTCACATTAGTTGTCTAATCAAAATCTTTTCTCACATTAGTTGACTAATCAAAATCTTTCAGTATCACATTAGTGATCTAATTGAAATCTTTCGTCTCACATTACTTGTCAAACTGAAATATTTTGTCTCATTATTATCACCGCACTGGCGTGGATCAAGGACACTATCTAGTCACATAGCTGAGAAAACATTGCCCAAGTAAACTCTAGAGAAGATTAGCAATTCAATAGATTACACATAGATTACATCTCAAAGACTCCTTTCCTTTAGATTATATCTCAAGGACTCCTTGTTGAGCTCCCTGATTCTAGGCTTGGCCCTCCTTGCTCCTTTCTAGAATGGGGTTGGTTCCTTCCTGCAGGGACCTGGCCCCTCCCTTCATGCCGCTTCCTCTTTCCTTGATTTGAGCTTCCTGGTTGTAGGCTTAGCCCTTCTTGCTAATTTTCTAGAGGGGACTAGTTCCTCCCTTCAGCTCCTTTCTCCATCCCAACTGCTCTCTGCCCCATCCTTCCTGGCCTTGAAGTTCGCTCGCAATTTTTGCATCACCTTTCTAGTTTCTACATTCTCCCTTTTTAGCTCCTCCATCATCTGGTCTTTTTTAATGTTCAATGCGTTCTGCATGTAGAGCCATTTGTAAAGACCCTCCTTTTCAGCTCTTTGATCTTCAAGTTCCTTTTGCATTTTTTCTAGCTCCTTGTCTACCATGTCCCCATCACTTCTCACTTCTTTGAGCCTATCTCGGAGCTCCTTCATGCGCTTATCTGCTTCTTCTCTTCTATGGCTTTCCATGTCGACCATTTTTGTAGCGACCTCAGCTTGCAATTGTGCCTACAAGGCCCTTGGTTGTGCCTCCTCTACCTTCACTTCTGCACCTTCCGTGAGACTTTTCTCAAGTTGCACTGGATTTGCTACATCGATGGCTTTCTCATGTATAAAAGTCACCTTCTGAGACATCTGCTTATCGTATTGCTCAAAAATCCCTTTAAGGGGAGATTCCATCAGGTGCATTGCAAGTCTAGCGGACTGAGATGACAATTGGGATTTGCCATCCACACAATTCTTCAGGTTTATTTACATGCTTTTGAAGATCGCCCTTGAGCAAGATACATCACATCCTTTCAGCTGCTCTACTGTTGCTTGAACCTGCCAGAACTTTATGGTTCCTCTCGTATCAAGAAAGAAGTGAATGGTCTTCTTTAGCACATCTTGGAGGTCTATTGGCAAGCTCGAAATCTGACTCCACCATTTTTACTAATATGAGCATTGGGGTATACATCTAGAATATCTTGTTTCTTCCACTGCTTCGTGAAAAAGTGTGCTTGCAAATAGCCTCGAGAAATTCCTAGAGCATTTTCAATCACGTTTTCATTGTTGATGGTAGTTGCCCCTCCTTCATGTTCACCCCCTGTACCAACCTGGTGAAGTTTTGGAGAGCATCTAAATTGGGCTTTTGAAGATCGAGAGAGGATCTCCCATATGTCACGATTTCAAGATCAGGGGAGGAGGGGCTCTCGCACTATGCTGTAGAGGGGGAGGAAAGATTGTGTGAGAAGCTCCTGGACTGTGCAGGGTCCATTAGAGAGGGGATAGAAGTTGCAGGAAGAGTGCAAGGGAGATAGAAATGGTTGAGAGGGATAGAAGATGAAATAGTGAAGGAAATGAAATAGTGGAGGCTTGAATTTGCAATCCAATTGCAAGGGAGAAAGAAATGGTCGAGAGGGATAGAAGATGAAATAGTGAAGGAAATGGAATAGTGGAAGCTTGAGTTTGCGGTCTGATTGCAAGGGAGAATGAAACGTTTGACAGGGATAGAAGATAGAATGATTAAGGGAATGGAATAGTAGTTTGTAGCTCGACTACACTGTCAAGGTGAGAGCCACCGTAGTGGTCATAGCCCGACTACACTGTCAAGGTGAGAGCCACCACGATCATTGGCCCAAATTTTGATTGATTAGAGGTGGGGGCATATAAGATTCCTAGCCATGTCTATGGTGGCGGCTAAGACCCACCTGGCTGGCCGTTAATTACCATCCACCGTAGTGGCCTGCAAATACTCACCTTCTAGTTACCACCATTGAGCTTGCATGCATGATTACTGTGAGTGCAGTAAATTACTAGTCACTGGGATTGCATGCTCGAGAGTACTAGAGTGCATGGTAATGAGGGATTAAAGGTGATTAGGCTTCATTATTTACTTTTGTGGGAATTACCGCCCGGTGCTGGTGGCTATCATTAGCCACATCTGTCATGGCTTTGATTCCACCGAGTTGGCAATTAAAATTACTAGCCACCGCTCACCCACCACCGGTCTTAAGCATGTATAATCACTACGAGTGCAGTAAAAATTACTAGTCACTGGGCTCGCATGCTCAGTAGAGTACTAGAGCATATTGTAATGAGTGATTATAGCCACGTCTATCGTGGCTACGATTCCACCGGGCTGGCAGTTAAAATTACAAGCCACCGCTCACCCACCACTGGGCTTAAGCATGCATGATCACTATGAGTGCAGTAAAAATTACCAATCACTGGGCTCGCATGCTCAGTAGAGAACTAGAGTGCATGGTAATGAGTGATTAGAGCTTCATGAATTACTGCTCGGTGGTGGTGGCTCTCATCAGCCACGTCTATCGTGGCTAAAATGCCACTGTGCTTGCAATTAATTACTAGTATTGGAGTGGCCTGCTCATCCACCACATGGCATCTGCTTGATGATTACCTGCCCATCCGAGGTGGTGCCTAAGATTCCACCGCGGTGGATTTTAATTAATATGGATGAAACCTTGGGCTCCAACCACCATAGTGGCTCGAACTTTATAATATATATAAGATGCATGGCATTTGGCATTTTACTATGTTGCTCTCATCCACCCCTGCTTTGCTACTTTGCTCCACACCCCTCCTCCAGCTCTTTTTTGCCCCTGCTCTACTTTGCTCCATGCTTTCTCCTCCAACTCTCATCACTCATCTACTTCCCTACTCATTTGCTGCTCACCCACTCATCTTCACCATGCATACTACCACTCCCCCTCGATGCTTTGTGATCCCAATGTTATCTTTCTTCTCATATAATGTGATTGCATTGCACTCACATGGAGTAGAAATGCTAGCACTAGTGGAGACCCTTCATTCCTACAGTCGATTCCCTTACATGACATGCTCACAGAGGGCCCCTTTATGGATGCACTATATGGGTTCCCCCTAGATGTCGACTAAGGCCTCAGTATTTTCAGAGCAGAGTAGTCTTGGCTTGTTGGGGGGGCCATAATCTAAGTCCTAGCAATGTGCATGGTCTTCGGCCTCTCCATCGTATCCTCCTTTGGCTCCCTAAAATTTTTTAATGCAACAAGCTAGACTGGCAGAAAACTGAGTTGTACAAATTTCCTATTGCTCAGATGAGGGCTCTCAATGATGGCTAGATGTAATCTTTTGGCCTCTAAGGCTCTCAACGATCTTTTGGCTCACTAGATGTAATGTTTTGGTCTCTAAGGCTCTCAGCAATTGTTGAGTTTTTATTACATTTATGTAATCTCTTTTTGTTCAATTTGAGGCTCTTAGTATGCACTATTCTTAACTTTTATATTTCAATGGTTATGGTCACTAGCTATAATCTTTTGGCCTTTAAGGCTCTCATCAATTGCCGAGTTTTTATAAATGTAAGATCCTCTGTTCAATTTTTGCTCGGTATAAGTTGTTAATTCTTATATAACCTTTTATTGGACGTAGATGTACATTGTAATCTCTTTTGCTCAATTTTCACTCGATAAATTCTACTTTTGCCATCATTTATATTTACTACAATGAGGACTAAAATGCCAGTAAAGAAGGACTCCAATTTCCTTGGTTTATGACCAAAATAGCACTAAAATAACTCCAAGGACCCACCGTTGTAGTTGCATGGAGATACATCTAGAAAAATACAATTAAACTTTCAAAAAATGCAATTGATGATATGGCGCTTGAGGGTCCCCTCTAGGGGCAAGGGCCATATCGACATGCATTATACAATATCCAGGATGCCATTGGACAGAAATGGCATGTCAATATGGCCCTTGACCCTAGAGGGGACACCTCAAGGGCCATATCATCAATTGCATTTTGCTTGGTTGCACAACGGAACACATTTTCCTTGGTATACAAATATATAACTCTAAGAACCAGCATGGTGGCTATCATAGATCTCCTTCTATTTGCTGGCGCGTTGGCCGTCATAGACCTCCTCCTATTTAATATGTAAAAATTAGCAACGGAGCTAAGAACCAATGCGATGGTCTCTCCAAGACTACCTTGAATTCTGGGTGATGACATGTTGTCAGGCCAGAGAATGCACTGAGGAGACGATGCTCAGAATGATAGATTGCATCTCATTATTACACCAAAAACCAGCGCGGTAGTCTCTCCAAGCCAACCTATGATTTGCATGGGTTGCGGCAAAGATGCGACAAAAGGCTGCACGATGTGATGGGTGGTCGCGAGAGACTACACTTTGACTGTGTTCATAATGATATATCACATCTAATTACTACGCCAAGAACCAGCGTGGTGGTCTCTCCAAGCCAACCTTCAATTTTAATGATCTGCATGGGTGTGGTGCCCAGTGACAGATGGCAAAGCTGCGGCAAAAGATTGCGCGATGGTAAGTGGTTAGGTGGCTTAGACTAGAGACTGCGCTGCCAAAAGCAGTCATGCAGAGATACAGTGTGTTGAGCTATGTAGTGTTCTGAACAAACAGATTACATCTCATTATTACGCCAGTGCACCTTCATGACGTCGAGAAAATTTTCGACGAGAGCACGGGTTTGCACAAAATTCAAATATTCACTCAAAAGCGCATCGTGTTGCAGCCCCAAAATGGCCCCAGAAATAGTTCGCGATTGGCTATACCCAACAAACGTTGACCCACAAGTTATCTATAAAATAGGCACCCAAGTGTGGGAAGGTACTTCTAGGACATCTCATGCACTTACTAGGAGCTTCTATTGGCAACCATAGTCCTAGCAATGGTGTATGTTTGCACCTCTTCTATGTGTCTTTATTATCCAATGTGGTTGGCCATGGCTCCTTAGTGCCCATGAGGAGGTGTTATCCTTGGCATTGGGTTAGAGAGGCAATTTATTTGCATTTGAGCCCAATTCTAATTGCATGTTTGCATTTGGCTTTTCTTATAGGTGTTGAGGTAAAAAATGTCATGTTTAACCCGAATTATCTAGGTCATTACCAAATGAATAATATAGTGTCACATAGACAAAGTTGAGCATGTGCTGTAAACGATAGTCAAGTGAGAAGGGACATATTGGACTTGAGGATAAAGAGGGATGAGCAATGGAAGATGGTTGCAACACCAATCCATGCCGGTGCACCTCAAGGTCCTAAAATGGCAAGTGTGGTACATGCCCTTCCTTCCATCCGAATGCATATCCAGAAGTCTAATTTAAGGTTAAAATTTTAGGTAATTTGAAAATGCAACATAGGTGCAACTATCAAGGTAGCCAACCAATTTGATGCATATGCTTTAAAATGTAGCATTCATGAGGCTTGTAGTGCTCCTTTACCACGAATATATTAATAAAGGATATAGCATGCTACTAGAGTATATTCTTTGACAAACAAACAGCATTGAAAAACTTAGAGCTCCATCAAGGAGGCGGAAAATGAGTGAGGGTTGCCTTTAAAGTCAAATTGTATACATTTAAAGTTTGACAATCACCTTTGGCATAGATGAGTCAATGGAGAGGAGTGTACAGATGTTGGTAAGGTGAAACACAAGGGAAGATATAAAGGGAATGGGAGAATTAAGTCAAATGGAGGACTGAAAGCATTGACTAGAGAATTGCCTTTGTCATAGATGAGTTAGTGAGAGGAGGGTGGACTTTGATCAGGTGAAAAGCAAGAGAAGATGTAAAGGCAATGCGATAAAAAAATAAAGTGGAGAAAGGAACGAGTTGACTAGAGAAGCATCACATGCAAATTAAAAAGGGAAAGAAAGGAAAAGGAGAAAGAGAGACGTACACAAATTTGCACACTTGTAGGGAGATTAATCAAACCATTGCAATTATTATTTATTTTGAAAATTTGAGAAAGAGAACAAAAAAGGAAAAAGAACAAAGAAGAAAGGGAGAACTCTAATCATTTTGATATTGGTAGGGAGATAGTTCAAACCATTGCATTTTGACATTTGTAGGGAGATTGTTCAAACCATTGCATTTGTTAATTCATTTTGAAGAGTTGGTGAGTGAGGATTTGACCCTCATCCACAATATTTGGGGTTATTAGAGAGCTCACGATTGTACAAGAAATCACATGAGAAATATCAGAACATTAGAGAAGAATGTTTGAAAGCATAATACAAAGCAACAATACACAATTAAATCAGATGCAATTGGGTAAACATTTTCTCATGTGAGCTTTCTTTTACAATCGTGTGTTCTGTTGTAGAGCATGAGATCGCCATGAGATCAGGACGTAGAGTTGAAAGCAGAGTAGACGTTGAAGTCTGCGGAGGTTCCGGAGGAGGGCGTGGTGGAGACAGAGAGAGCTCCTGTGATCGATAGCACCGTCACGCCATTCCGAACCAGCTCAGCGCTCTGTTGCCCGGCCGAGAACGCCATGCTCACGTTTTGTAACCCCGCTTGCAGATTGCTGAACGTCTGGGTTTGCCCCCCCGAGGTCAGAATCACATCCGCTGGCTCAAACAGCAGCACCGTCGCATACACCTTGGTCTGCGTGTAGTAGAAGATGTATAACGCTTCCTTGCTTGCAGAATCAATCGTGGGTTGGTGGCCCGTCTTGTACCATGGAATGTAGTAGCGCCCCGCCAGATCCAGATAGGCCAAGTGAGTGAACCTCACATCGTTGTTTTCACCCGGATAGGCACCAATCGGAGTATTATCGGCAGACACAGAAACCACGTAAGTCTTTTCGGCCCAGTCGTTCCATGTCAAGATCTCTACAAAGTCAGGCTGTAAAGCAATGAGACTTTCCCAGTGTTGCCTCCATAACCCGTCCCCTGCGTAGTTTCCTCTGATCCCATCAGAACGGAAAAACCACGGGCTCACACTCGCCATGTACACCTTCCCTGCATTTCTGCAGGCTGCTAAATAATCGTTGTCGGCAGCCTCTGAGAGAGTTCCGTCTACATACGGCCAGGCGGAAGCATCCCAAGCAAGCAAGCCATTCAATATAGAATCGAACTGGTTGATAGTATTTGTAATGTCTGCTGCCGGAACGTTTGCAACCAAGAAGCAGGGCACGAAGAAAATGTTGCCTCCGGCAGGGGCTAGCACGCCGTCACGCCAAGTGCTGAGAGGATCAGTATAGGGTGAGAACGTTATCAAACTTCCATTGAAGTTGGAGAGGAATTGCTTGCCTTGGCACGTCAATTAACTGGAATAGTTTGCATAGCGGGTGAGCATGGTCACCAAATTGTCAAGACTGAGGAAGTTACCATTTGACCAGTCGTAAGCGTTGTAGTCTGGAGAGAAGAAGATCTTGAAGTTGAGATTTGCGGCAGCTTGGTAGAGATTATCCGCTCGGGCTTGGAGGGTAAGATTCCAGATGGGCGTATCGAGGGCAAAGCCATCGATACCATACTGTTGGGCGAGCTGAATCTCTTTGGTGAAGCCTGCGACATCATCGCTGTAGAGGTAGGAGTACAGCAAGTAGTGGGCAAAAACCATACGAGATTGGGCAAAGGAGCAAGGAACGTAGGAGAAAAGGGAAAGGAGGATGAAGAGGATGGCCATACCGTTGCGCAACAACAAAGCCATGATTTTCAGTGGATACTATAGTCTCCGGTGCTTCGTGCTCATTTTATAGGGAAGCCAAGTGACCTTAGATGTGTTTCATTTCTACCGTTTTTGCTTATGTAGACGTAGGACAAACGGTTCACGTCTTACACTTTCAATTATCTGTTTCATTCCCACCGTTTTTGCTTGGTCAATCCCATGTGTATTCTATTTCGACGTACTAACAGTTCACGTCTTACACTTTCACGTGAACTTTTTGACTTTCATATATGGATGACACTAGACTTTTGTCACGTCTTACACTTTCACGTGAACTTTTTGACTTTCATACATGGATGACACTAGACTTTTGCCAACGACCCTTGATCCAACTACTCTTCTTTTGAAAACCCTTTAACCAACTACCCTTCTTTTGAAAAGATAAGCTTCTTCAATGATTTGTTAGCCACTAGCTACTCACTAGCCATTTGATATTTTTCAATTCGAAGTTCCTAGAGTAATTGGCCCTATAAAAGGGTCCCTTGGATGTGTTGTTTGTGGATGTGCTCATTAGTCGAGACTCCATAAGATGTTGAAAAGCTAGCTCGAAAATTCAAGCCTACTTTGCTTAAGTTAGTTTAGTGATATTTAATGTTGGTTTCGTGTTGTGTTAGTGATCTATTAGAGTTAACTTTTTTTGGGGTTAGGGTTAGACTGTTAGTTTATGCAACTTTTCTCTAGGCATTTTGTCTTCTTCTTCTCTCAATTGGCAGCTCCTCTCTTTGCTACTTCTCTCTACCTTACCTTATCCTTCTCCTTGCCTCATTCGATTCTCCTCTCTACCACCTTCTCTCTCCCAGCCGTGGCTTGTGCCCAGCTTGCAAGTCTTCAATGATGAGAATTCATCGTTTTGTGGTCAAATGGCAGTCTTTTGTCGTCATCTACGATTAAAAAATTTATACATTGTTATTTGTTTGATCAATCTCTTATTTGTGATGGCTTAATGGATTCTCTGGTTTTCACTAATATGAGTAGCATGACCCGTGTAAGATGGGTTAGAGACGCGCTCCAATGGGTCTCAAGGTGGGATCTTAAATTTTAAGTTTCAAGACTCCCTCAACTATAGGAACTGCTTCGCTTGGCTCTATACTCAATTTACTCAACGATTTAGCTAGATGAATCCTGATAAGAGTTATCTGAGGTTTCGTTAAACTTCCTTACATTGATGTTCTCAATTTGATGCATTGGAGCTTTCAAAAAGATTGGGTTACATGGGAATGTTTTGTTCACATGAATGGGTATGTCATGGGTTCTTTGACACTGCACTTCATATTCTCTAACCCACTAAATATTGAACCTTTTTTCTCTCATCCTATGAGAACTAACGCACGTGATCTCCCACCAACTTACACATGATTGCTGGGTAATCTCCCAACATGATAGAATCTAGAGACTTGTAGAGAATTCAAAGATGATCATTAGAGGCTATTGCTAAGACGTCTAAAGCATGTATCACAGGTCTTTACATTCAAGTTCTAACCTAATTATGTTGTAGCTTAGGTCACCCGACATAAAAATCCAACCTTCCTTTGAATTATTTTACATCTTGTGATTAAAAATTTCATAGAGGAACAAAGAAACTGTAAGCACATTACCCAATCAAGTGGCGAACTCTTGTCCAACTACATCTTGCATATAAGTTATTTTAAAACTTCCTTTATGCTTCTCATGATGCTTGATGACACTAATTCTTCTTTTGTTATAATGATTAGTGACCATATCAATGTTTCCAATATTGAACTTTACAAACTCCAATTCTAATCAATATCTTGATTGTATCATTAGCTTTAATCAGTATACTCTCTCTCTCTCTCTCTCTCTCTCTCTCTCCCCCCCTCCCCTACATGAATCTATTTTATATCATATATTATAGATTATATAATCTATTATATGTTATATATTATTTAATATATGATATAACATAATATATTATATGTATATTATATTATATATTTATCTCTCTCTCTCTCTCTCTCTCTCTCTCTCTATATATATATATATCTGTGTGTGTGTATAGTATTTAATATAAATTATCTTATACTATTCTCTCTCTCTCTCTCTCTCTCTCTCTCTTTCTCTCTTCTCCCCCTACATGAATATATTACATATCATATATTATAGATTATATAGTCTTTTATATTATATATTATTTAATATATTATATATATATATATGTTTATCTATCTTATACTTATCTTTACTTTACTTTTATCTCCCTTTCCTCTCTCTCTCTCTCTCTCTAAGGCCTACAAAAAGAAATGAAAATTACATGAAGACTTATATATTATATTATAAGAATATATATACATACATATATATATATATATTATTGCATATGATTTATAATATGTATTATAGTATATTATATTAACATATATAATAAATAAAAAATATATATATATATATATATATATATATATTTACCACTCTCGTTTTGAGATCCCTCAGTCTTGATTGACCCCTGATAGATTACGTGCGACATCGAAGGCACTTGGCACGATAGCTTCTTTCTTTGATGAGCTGGCCGAAGGAAAATTAGGTCTTGCATTTGACGGTTTGATTTTGTAATATATATCTAGTCTCTCTCTTCGCTCTCTCTCCATGTCAAAATCGTATCAAACTACGGCGGCAGATAGGCTGTGCGAGACTGCTAGTTTGTGCCATGTCCTCCCACGTTAGACTACAAAATTGCCATGCCTTTGTGCCATGTCATCGCTTGCCTTTGCACCACATCCTTGCAATGGCCTGCAAGCTGCTCTCGCCCCTCCAGTCTGCCCCCTATTATGCCATGTGGTGAGTTACAAAGTGCGTGATGGAGAGCACGATGTGGCACGCCCTAGAGAGCGTGCTATTGCTCGTGGTCATCACGTCAGATCGCTAGCCCCCTCAACGCATTTACTCTGATCTATTGGCCATCAGATGCCTTGTACTCCAACCCCCCTTTGCACATTTACTTTGATCCCTTGACTGTCACATGGCATATTCGTAGATCCTCTCAAGTTCTCTGACAAATCTATAGTTTGCTAAAATCTTGGGTGTGTGACAGCGAGTTGGCTAATAGGGGGCGAACAACATTTTGACATGTTGTATGTGCGATGAGTCAGCTAGCAACCATGGCGGCCCGCCTTTTTCCATCATCATGATCTTAGGACTCCCCAAGTTTCCCATCATGATCTAAAAGCGAGCAAGGTCCACAACCTCCCAAAGCTCCAAAATCTTTCTCCAATGCTCCAAAAACTCCCTGAGCATCCAAGGGGCTTCTCCTCTGCGTGCAATTGTGAAACCTCTCCTTAAAGGAGTAGAGAGATTTGGAAGATCTTTCTAGATGGCAATCATGTCTGTCTATTGATTATTCTATAAGGATGGACTATAATCTTAAGTTGTTAAGTGATGGATTTATTGTTTCATTTCTTAGTACTGGCTTGTTAGAGACAATACTTTGGACCAATCCCTATGTAGGAAATTGCTAGGTAACTAGGAAATTTCAGCATATTTCCTAGATAGGAAGAGGGAATTTCTCCTCTTTATTTAGGAAATTATGTTTCCTATATAGACCAAGTAGTGCTGTCTAGGGAATTCGACTTTAATATGGAGAATCAATGTTATCTATATAGGAAATGAGGTGTTTTGTATATAGGAAATTATATTTCCTATATAGAACTCTAGGGAAATTCACTTTCTATATGGTGAATCAAGTAGATTTTAAGTTTCCTATATAGGAAATGACGTCTTTTCTAAGAAATGTGAGTTTTTATGTGGAGAATTAAAGTTTCTTATATAGGTAATTAGCAAGAATGTATCTTTTCTATGTGGTGATTTTAATTACCTACAGAGAAATGAGTTGTTTATGCAGGAAAAAATATTGGATTATCCATGTAGAAAAAAGTTTTATATTAAAAATGAGCATATATATAACAAGCTTGTTTGATTTAATTTTTAATAAGATACACTGTAGGCTAATTATAATTTTTCTAATTTTAAAACTCTCCTATTATCCAAAATTTTCAAATGAATGTGAAATGAAGTTTTATCTATTTCTAAGTGCAAAATATAACAATACATCTATTTGTAAGTGCAAGATACAATATTGTCAATGTGAATTGTCAAATGTGTAAATAAAAAAAATATGGTATGTAATTTCAAATTGATGTTTCAAATACAAGTGTCAATTAAAAGTAAATGCACAATGTGGAACTAATATTCAGATGAAAGTCTCAATTGTCTAAGGTTTTCAAAGAAAAAGGTTGCTAATAAAGGGCAAATAATTCCTTGAGCCATGATAAAGCATGATGTGTGATGTTAAATGAAATGTTTTGGCATAAAAATTAGTTATCTAATGTTAATCCGAATGATACTCAAAATAAATTCTCTCCAACATCTAATAAATATATTTTTCCAATAGATTTATTAAGTCGAATAAATTAATTGTGAATGAGATGTTGATATCCTCTAGTGCACAAATTTTCAATTAGGTTTGTAAACTTTTATGATGTGATGTCAACGAGGTGTCAATGTATCTTCATTCCATTGATTTTTATACCCTAAACTTCCATGTACATTTGAAAATAAATATGACAAAAAAAACCTTTAGGTTACTTGCTATATTATCCATACAAATTCATTCATCTAATAGATAGATAGTTTGCTTCTCTCCAAATGTTTTCCCTTACATTTTATATTTTGCTCATACACAGTATACAATGTTAAGTTAGTATTATGTTGTGGTGTTAATCCATAGTCACTCCATGAATGTTTTAATACCCTTCATCCATGTACATTTGAAAAAATCCAAAATAAACCTCTATGTTTCTTGCTATATTGTCAATCCAAAAGGAAGCCATTTAACAATAACATAATTTTCTTGGGTCCATGCAAGTGAAGTGATGGAATTGGCCTGAGTAGTGCACATGTGCCACCCATCCCTATGTGGTGCTAGGGACTACAGGCTCTCTGAAAAGATGGATAAGTGATTCAACATCCGTCGAGTGTGCAGAACCAATGAGTGTGGTGTGTGGTGAGGATGGAAGACCTCGAAAGAGTTGGAGGGCGGTGATGAGAGCAGTGCCGTGAAAGATGTGATCTCTACCGGTGGGGTTCGGGCCAATAGCTCGAGGAGGATGGAGAATCGATGTCTTACATGGAAGAATTGGCAAAATATCTCCAAGCAGGCATCACTCTGCTAGATTTGCAGGAAGAAGCCAAAGAGATCCTACAAGCAGAGGTTGCTCATTGCGCTAAGGAAGTTGCCACCAAAGGGTGGTACGAAGTAGGTCAGAAGCATGTTGCAGATTGTGAGTTTTAGGTTGAAGACATCAAACCTAGGCTCTAGCAGTTGGCAAGAGGAAGTGCCTACTTCTTCTTTAGAGGCAGGCTACCAACTTTGTAGGAGCTCCAACATTTCTTGGTTTTTGAATGTGATATTCCATCCTTGGCCTATATGGCAAAATTCATTAGTAAAGGATTTTTTATTGTGCGATTTGTTTTGGAATCTCTTTGCAACAATACTTTGGGCAGGTCCTTCATGTTTACTAGTGCTTTTGTGTTTGTTATCCCTTGGAGTGTGACCTTCTTTGTGGATGAATTTCTATACCACAACTGTCCAATGTGGATGGATTTTATGAATCTCCCACCTTTGTTGGGTGAGTCCATCGACAAGATTGCTACAACATTGGGGAAAGCGCTACGTATTCCTCTGACTGCACGTTCTCCTTTTGGTTGTAAGAGGGCCTAGATCCTATGGGATCATGCCTAGCCAGTTTCGTATTTTATTGAGTTTTAACTCCCAAGCAGGCTTTTGTTTTCTCAACAAGTCAAATTTGTGCCATTCTCGGATCCCGCTTCATTTGTAAGTAGACAGGTCATTTCGCCAAGGAGTGTCTGGAGAGGCCAACTAGCATGGCCCTCGCACAAATGGACAAGGCCTCTTCACCATCGGATTCATGGAAGAGGGCGCATCAATCCAATCTGCTTCTAATCAAGCAATGTCGTCATTGCACCCAACCACAAGCAAATGCGATCATGGATCAATGGTGGCCAACACACAGAGGGTGGTGGGTTAAAAAGGTAAGTCCAAAGTGGTTGACTCTAGTGAGAAGACCATGCAGAGTGTTGGCCCATTGCATGAAGCCCTCATAGTTCATAATAAGGAGCTATTAGTGTTGGATTCAACAGCTGTGGTCTCTCAAGTTCTAGACACTCCCTAGATTATCTTGCATGATGATCAAGATACTCCCGATGCCAACCATAAGAAATTCCTCCTTGATAAAAAATATCAACTATATCCACAGGAAGAACATCGTGAAGTCATCAGTAGTATGGAAGGTGGGGCCCTCCTTGCCACCCCATTGGCCCAAAACTTCATGAAGAGAATCAAAGAAGCTGCCAAATCTGTTGGGTCAAGGAAGTATAGAAGATTAAAATTTTTAAGAGATGCCTATAAAGTATTGCTCAAGAATCGGGGTGGAGAGAGGAGCCAAGGTTTGAGGATTATAGTAATGTCTTGGAATATTAGAGGATGGTAGGATAAAGGAAAACAAAAAGGTTGTCTCACTATAGTGAAGAAGTGGACCTCAAGTTCTGCAGCTTTAAGAATTGAAGTACGGCCCGGATGAGATTTGGTGGTTTGATTTTCGTAGGCTTGGTTTTTGAATTCTTTGCTAATTGTCCACATCGAGGTAAGGGTGGCACAACCACCTTGTTGTAGAGTAGCCTCAGTCCCAAGGAATCTACAACGATGACAAAGACTCAATTGTTGTAGTAGCTGCATGTAGGAATGGCTTTGTGTTTAAAGTTGCTTCAGTGTATGGACCAAATTCTATGCAAGATAGGATCAATCATTGGGAATGCTTGGAGGATTGCATGGTACTTGATTCACTGGATAGTCAAGTGGGATTGGAACTTCACAACCAATGAGCTAGATTGGTCTCACCCACCTCTATCTATCTCAAGTCCAGAAAAGAATGCATGGGAGCAGTTGGTGATGAGTAAAGGCTTAGTGGAATGTGCTAGATCCTGTGAATCTAAAGGACTTATTGTGGTCCAACTACAAAAAGTTTGAAGAGTACAAGGCTACTAGACTGTATCAATTTTACACATAGGAAGAGGGTGGTGGCTAAGAGGCCCCAGGCATGGTGAAACTATTCTTGACTCGAGTTTATCTAATCATGTGCTAGGGGTCTAGACATTTGGTACCATGCTGGTGGTAGGGAGATCCCTGGATATCCCCTACACCAGTAAGAAGAGACTTTTAGAACCCTAAAAATTTTATAGAGAGATTAGGGAGTTATGGGTTGAGCATGGATACGCCATTCCTGACCCATTATGAAATGGGACGCTGCCTCTAGTAATGATGTCAATGGGACCCCTTGTCTTGTGAATGGGTATACGTGTTTGTGGTGCGAGAGATGGGAAATCAGGCATCCTTGAACATCTTGGCTAGGATCAAAGCAAGTATGCCACAGGGCCATGGGTAAGGGGTTATTCTTAAAGGTCATATTAATACTTGGTATTGTCATTCGAAGCTATTGGATAGTCTCTTTTAGACAAGCTATGGTCAAGAAGGTGGGATGAGATGGAGCTAAGATGAGCATTGGCTAGTCCAAAATATTATAGACTGTATTCACATATGCTTTGCAAAATATTAAGCTCCTTGATAGGATATGGTGATCTCCCTTCTGGGTGCTTCATCCAAATGCTTTGGGCCTTACATTATATAGAATGCTTAAGAGCCGTTATACATCGCAGATAAGAAACTATCGTTTCTTCCATCACACTAAAAGTCAATACTCTTTTCTAGACCATTCCAAAGCATGGTGTTGCTTTACACTCATCGTCTTGAACCCTCCTTGTGTGGATGGGAGTATTGTGGCATCCTCCTAGGAATCAGGATCTCTACTTGCATCCTTCACCTTCTAGAGTGCTAAGGAAGGTAAGACATGTCCCCTCACCTCCATCACCTTCTAGATATCATCCCTGCCTTGCCTGCCCTCTTGGTACCATAGTTGAGAGCAATCTTTGTTTGCAAGTAGCAAAAGAGTATGGTACTAGTTAGTGTTGGTATTAGTTTTAGTGGTAGTGGTAGTTAGTGTTATTATTAGTGTCTATGTTAAGGATACTCCTCTTGCATAGTTACTTACGATCCTCTCTTTCAGAGTAAAGATGAATGATCCTCTCCCATGCATAAAGATTATGATCGCCCTCCTAAGAGGGCCATATGCAATTTTGTATCCTATATTATTATCAGGTTTAAACATCAAATTGAACTCCATATAACATTTTGTAAAGAGGTAAAGTTTAACAACTAAGATATAAGGTGAAATTCTTTTCATTGAAAATTTTATAATAATAAAGTTGGGTTTTATTAGAAGTAAGGAGAAAATTATGGAGACTGGGCCAATTGAAAAAGGGCTTATAGCCTATCGGCTATGCTACTAAATAATAGGGGGGAGGGGACTCAAGACAACCTAAAGTAGAACATTTCATATCTCCATCAAAGAGATGCTCCTTAAAGGAAATTTTTAACCCAACACGATACTCAGTAGTAGAAAGATTGAAGGGGGAACATAGTCGCCCCCCCACAATGTCCCTTCAATAAACCATATTACAATTTGGCTTCCAAACTTGTAACCAATCATTCACATCCTAGCCCTTACTGGTTTAAGTGTGATATATATAGGCAGATGTTTCCATGAAAAAATACAAACCTAGTATGTCAACAGAGGGCATGCAAAACAAGTCACCCGTGATTTGATAGCCAACTTTTGAACTAAAACCATAAAAAATACCAAAAACAAAAAAATAAAAGAAAAGATGGCCGATAAGTTCGTCGTGAAATCTTCCAGCCATCAAAGTGGAGTTTGCCATGTAGACGTTCGAAACGATGCATGAGCTTTTCAGCCATCACTAGGCAATTCAGCAAACCCATTGTGTAGGCAATTACCAATAACGAACACAAGAGGTCCTAAGGCAAGAGTGGGGAGGGGAAAGGGGGAAGGGGGGGGGGGTAGGTTTGTTGGTTGGGGGTTGGTTTGGGGGGAAATGCCCTCTCTTCCAGCTCATGCAGATGCCATTTCATTGCAGACATATCCTGACTAGACCACAGACATTTTGTTGCAACCACAGACATACCCGATGAGCCCTCTTCCCATTTCGTTGCAGACATATATATCCCCGCATAGCGTAGCACGTTCCGTTAGTGGACCTAGCCTGCTCCTGTTGGTAGAAGATGACGTCCGTGATTGCGAGTTGCGCCACTTTATAGTTAGCTACATAACTCCGCCCTACTACCTGCAGTCCTCCAATAGTAGCAGTACCAAATAGCCTGATGATCTGTCGGACCAGTACGTTGGTGCGGAGTCCGGAGTTATAGCTGCTGCAAATTTGAATCTACATGGATACCTTCTTCCCTACGCATGTGCCAAATAATCATATAGCTTTGATCGAGTCTGACAGACGGTACATGCTCTCCAAGAGTCAAGTCCTTTTTCATCTTTTAAGCCAACTATATAATTATTGCTTTAGGAGGGAGAACTTCTGAATTTGTGAGCCGTGAGCTGATTAGAGTCTCCACTACCGTCCGGTTTTCACTCACAGAAATTTGTTTCTTGGCAGAAATTAAAGACGCCGATCGTGATAAGAGACAGCTCAATTCACACAACCAGCCTGCTATTCGGTAGCCAGCCTCCAAGTAGGTATATTTTAACCATTGTAAAGATTAGTTTTGTCCATTGTAAAGACGAGTAACCTGACCCGTCTACGACGGGCTAGCGACCTGCTCCGCTGGGTCTGAAGATGCTTAAATGTCTGAAACCAACAATATAACAAAAGAAACATTTAAATGCAAGCAACATACTCTAATAAAAAAAAATCTCTATGACATAGTACTTCAAAATATTACATCCGAAAGTGAAGCCACAGAACTCATTGATATGTCCAAATACACATCCGCAAACAAAGTCATAACTGGACATACAAAGTCCACAATAGACACACAAACATTCCTAAAGGGGAAAGTCTGCAGCCATGTACTATAGGGAAAAGCCTGCGCCAGCCATGTACTTCACATCCACCACATCCAAAAAAAATACTCTATGACAGAGTACTTCAAAATATCACATCCAAAAGTACAGTCACATGTCTGAACATGCAATAGCTACATCAAAGAACTGATTGATATATCCAAATACACAACCGCAAATAAAGTCATAACTAAACATACAAAATCTACAATAGACACACAAACATCCCTAAGGGAAAAGTCTGCGGCCATGTACTACAGGGAAAAGCTTGCGACGGTTATTTACTCCACGTCCACCACGTCCGCTGCATCCACCACGTCTGCCGCATCCCACGCGGCTACGAACATACAACGGAGTACCAACAATCGTATCTGGACCAGCATCACATAGAAAGATAATTTAGGAACTATAATTATTGAGCCATAAAACTTTTATACATGTATGTTGGTAAAACCCAACTCATTCTTTAGAGTACTTACTCAGACACAAAGGGCTATCAATAATGCTCACAAAGGTGTACGTGTAGTCCCCATTTTGCCCTCGATAGAAAATTCGTATCCGCACACATTCATAGTATCTCAGCCAGTGAACAGTGATGGTCTGTGGTCCATCATCCCTATGAAGCCGGCAAGCCAGGACAGCGTAATATCCCAAATGGACTCGTCCATCCAAAGGATTGTGGATGTTGAGATTCGTTAGAAACCTTGAATCAGGAATAGTCCTAAAAGACAAACAATAGCATGTTTTCCCACTCACATATAATCCAAAAATAAAGCAACACACAGTGTACACGGTTCTTACCCCAAGGTAGCTCTCCAGCTCAAGCAAATCCAACAACAGTTGCACGCTCTCCGGAGATCCCTAGCACGCAGGATCTGGAATTTTCTAAAAGTGAGTGGCTATACTATTAAACATGTCAACATAAAACGTGGTTGTCAAGCAACTATGTACCTTGCACCTGTGGTCTTGTTTCGGTGACAAACGTGAACTGCCTAGACATCCTATCGCATTGCAAAAAAAAGAATGCATGTGTCAATTTATATATATTGGAAAAAAAACAATAGGCTTTGAAGAGAAAATATCCTGTAATGTATTGCAAACCCATAACTCAAATGAAAAATGAAATCCAAACATTATCAAGGACACAGTCATGAAATATTACATCTCACTTCATATTTGTATAAATAGCCAACAATCCCAAAGTCTATGATGGTTGGAATATTGAAAGAACTTAAAAAAAGCTATACAAAGATTACCGAAATGAAGATTTACCACCCAATAAAGTTTGAGGAGGGCTTGAAAGAGCAATTTCATACTTCTAGGCTCTTGCTATTGCCAATTGCAAAACTTTCTTGTACACAACATTTGTGGTAGAAGTATTATCCATCTCCTCGCCCCTGGCATTAGACGCACTCTGCGAAATGAAAACCTTAACAATGTTTGATGCTCGGATACATGAAAATGCCATGTATAGTTGGCCATGACTGAATACCGGATTGATTGTCTTATTGACAATCAATGTTTGGCCCTGTGACTTATTGATTGTCATGCCAAATGCTAATCGGATAGGAAATTGCTGTCTCCTCATGTCGAATGGAAGTTTAAGGTTGGTCGGAATGAATGTTATCCTTCAAATAAACGTTCTATCACTAGCATTGGCACCAGTAATGATTTTAGCTTCTAACACTTTCGTGTGAAACTCTTTCCAAATACACATCTGCAAACAAAGTCATAACTGAACATACAAAATCTATAATAGACACATAAACATCCCTAAAGGGAACATCAGTCTGCGGCCATGCACTATAGGGAAAAGCATGCACCGGCCATGTACTCCACATCCGCCACGTCCAAAAAAAAATTTCTCTATGACAGAGTACTTCAACATATCACATCCAAAAGTGCAGTCACATGTCTGAACATGCAATAGCTACATCAAAAAACTGATTGATATATCCAAATACACAGCCACAAATAAAGTCATAAATGAACATACAAAATCTACAATAGACACACAAACATCCCTAAGGGAAAAGTCTGTGGCCATGTACTACAGGGAAAAGCCTACGACGGCCATTCACTCCACGTCCACCACGTCCACCGCATCCACTGTGGCTACAAACATACAATGGAGTACCAACAATCGTATCTGGACCAGCATCATATAGAAAGATAATTTAGGAACTATAATTATTGAGCCATAAAACTTTTATACATGTATGTTTGTAAAACCCAAGTCATTCTTTAGAGTACTTACTCAGACGCAAAGGGCTATCAACAACGCTGACGAAGGTGTACATGTAGTCCCCATTTTGCCCTCGATAGAAAATTCGTGTCCGCACACATTCATAGTATCCCAGCCAGCGAATAGTGATGGTCTATGGTCCATCATCCCTATGAAGCCGGCAAGCCAGGACAACGTAATATCCCAAATGGACTCATCCATCCAAAGGATTATGGACGTAAAGATTCATTAGAAACCTTGAATCAAGAACAGTCCTAAAAGACAAACAATAGCATGTTTTCCCACTCCCATATAATCCAAAAAAACCTTTTGTTTTAACAAAAATAAGGCAACAAACAATGTACATGGTTCTTACCCAAGGTAGCTCTCCAGCTCAAGCAAATCCAACAATAGTTGTGCACTCTCCAGAGATCCCTAGCCCACAGGATCTGCAATTTTCTAAAAGTGAGTGACTATACTATTAAACATGTCAACATAAAACGTGGTTGTCAAGCAACTATGTACCTTGCACCTGTGCTCTTGTTTCGGTGACAAACATGAATTGCCTAGACATCCTATCGCATTGCAAAAAAAGAATGCACGTGTCAATCTACATATACTGGAAAAAACAATAGGCTTTGAAGAGAAAATAGCCTGTAGTGTATTGCAAACCCATAACTCAAATGAAAAATGAAATCCAAACATTATCAAGGACACAGTCATGAAATATTACATCTCACTTCATATTTGTATAAATAGCCAACATTCCCAAAGACCTATGATAGTTGGAATATTGAAAGAACTTAAGAAAAGCTATACAAAGATTACTGAAATGAAGATTTGCCACCCAAGAAAGTTTGAGGAGGGCTTGAAAGAGCAATGTC